>NW_028318044.1:682500-810000 GCF_062004578.1 Staurois parvus | reverse complement strand
ATGGCAGTCAGGGTGCCATTGTCTAGGCTGTAGAGGTCTGTGTGTCCCTCCATGGATATGCCTCCCCAGACCATCACTGACCCACCACCAAAACAGTCATGCTGAACCATGTTACAGGCAGCAGAACGTTCTCCACGACTTCTCCAGACCCTTTCACGTCTGTCACATGTGCTCAGGGTGAACCTGCTCTCATCTGTGAAAAGCACAGGGTGCCAGTGGTGGACCTGCCAATTCTGGGTTTCAATGGCAAATGCCAATCAAGCTCTATGGTGCCGGGCAGTGAGCACAGGGTCCACTAGAGGACGTCGGGCCCTCAGGCCACCCTCATGAAGTCTGTTTCTGATTGTTTGGTCAGAGACATTCACACCAGTGGCCTGCTGGAGGTCATTTTGTAGGTCTCTGGCAGTGCTCATCCTGTTCCTCCTTGCACAAAGGAGCACATACCAGTCCTGTTGATGGGTTAAGAACCATCTACGGCCCTGTCCAGCTCTCCTAGAGTAACTGCCTGTCTCCTGGAATCTCCTCCATGCTCTTGAGACTGTGCTGGGAGACACAGCAAACCTTCTGGCAATGGCACATAGTGATGTGCCATCCTGGAGGAGTTGGACTGCCTGTGCAACCTCTGTAGGGTCCAGGTATGGCCTCATGCTACCAGTAGTGACACTGACCCTAGCCAAATGCAAAACTAGTGCAAAACAGTCAGAAAAGAGAAGTAGGGGAAAAAATGTCAGTGGCCTCCACCTGTAAAATGATTCCTGTTTTGGGGGTTGTCTCATTGTTGCCCATCTAGTGCACCTATTGTTAATTTCATTAACACCAAAGCAGCCGAAACTGATGAACAACCCCCTCTGCTACTTAACTGACCAGATCAATATCCCAGAAGTGTCACTGACTTGATGCTAGACTCGGAATACAAAGTCTTCCTTTCATTTTTTTGCGCAGTGTATATAATAGGTATTAATAAAGCACCAGCAATTTGCTTGTGATGTGCTAGTCTGGCATTTAGGAGGTTCACAGGTCTCACTAGAATCGGATCGCATGGGTATTCACACCTATGCAGGGGCGGACTGACAACTCATGGGGCCCCCGGGCAATAGGGGATCATGGGGCCCCTGTGTCCTTGCCCAAACTCAAAAAAGCCTATGAAAAAGGTACCAGAGCCATCTCATGGGGCCCCCTTCTGACCCCGGGCCCTCGGGCAGTGCCCGAGTTTCCAAATGGTCAGTCCGCCCCTGCACCTATGCAATCCAGTTCTGCACATCGCACCACGTTTTGCGGACCGATTTCGGTGTGTTGTTAACATACACCACATCCGCAGCGGTTCGCATGAACGGGGTGCGATTATGATGCGGTGCACAGAAACCACTGCAAATTGCGCACCGCATCAGTGTGAACCCGGACTTAAAGCCTGTCTAGGTCATCCGATTATTGGTAACTGCGAATGCTGCGCACGTATGTTGGGATGTGTATGTGCGTGGGGGGCGGGGGCTTTACATAGTTGGAGGTTTTTAACATTTCTTTTCTTACAGCCCGATCACACCGATCCGACCTTGAAATCATGCGACTTCTAGTGTAGTCGCACAAATTCAAAGTCGGATGTCATTCCGACTTGAGGTAAGACGCGCAAGACATCTGTGCAGATATCTACGCAAGTCGCACCTGAAGAAGTGCATGCACTACTGTAACCAGTTGCCACCCGGCCTATAGCCAGATCGAGCAGCTCGTCCCTCAGGGTGGACACCATATGGCGTCCTTTCAGGCATGCGCAGTTTGCCTGCCCGCAGGGCCGCTGTGCAGCGCGAACTGTCACCGGCCGTGTACCTCGGATACGGCCGATGACAGATCTGTGAACCGGTCACATGGTACTGGAAACGGGGCCGGTTCACAGATCTGTCAGCGGTCGTGTCCGAGGTACACGGCCAGTGACAGATTGCGCCGTAGGGCGGCCCTGCGGGCAGGCAAACTGCGCATGCCTGAAAGGACGCCATATGACGTCCACCCGGAGGGACGAGCCATCCATTGTATACTAGTGTGTCTAGCTGTGAATGGTCACAACGATCACATGCACAAGCTGGGCCAATCACAGCCCAGCTGTGTCATGTGATTAGCCGTGGCAAAATAACAGCTAAGCACAAAAAAAAAAAAAAAAAAAACCTGAATGAATCGATGTCATTCAGGTAAATTGTGCAAAAAAACAAACATAAAAAAAAATGATCACTTCCCCAAAGTAGTACAATGTTACTATGGTAACATTATACTACTTTGGTAATAGTGAAATATGAAAAAAAAATCTTAAAAAAAGAGAAATAAATGTAATGAAAAAATTAAAACTAATAAACAAATTTAAAATAATCATTTAAAAAAATTATAATTTTTTTTTTTGTGCTGTCAGTGTCCCTGATCACCACCATGCCAGTTATAGGACGACGCTGTACTGCACCGGTGACAGTATGTAAAAAAAAAAATAGTGAAAATAATTTTTTTAATTTTTTCATTTTCCGAAAAATTATGACAAAAAAATTACAACTTCAAAAAACTCGCCATGCCTCTTATGAAGTACGTCGGACTGTACTTTGCAAAAAGTGGTCATTTGGGGGATATCTGTACCGTCCTGACATTTGGAGGGATATCTGTACTGTTCTGACATTTGGGGGGATATCTGTGCTTTCCTGGCATTTGGGGGGTATCTGTACTGTTCTGACATTTGGGAGATATCTGTACTGTCCTGACATTTGGGGGGTATCTGTACTGTCCTGACATTTGGGGGATATCTGTACTGTTCTGACATTTGGGGGATATCTGTACTGTTCTGACATTTGGGGGATATCTGTACTGTCCTGACATTTGGAGGGTATCTGTCCTGTCCTGACATTTGGGTGATATCTGTACTGTCCTGACATTTGGGGGATATCTGTACTGTTCTGACATTTGGGGGATATCTGTACTGTCCTGACATTTGGGGGGTATCTGTACTGTTCTGACATTTGGGGGATATCTGTATTATTCTGACATTTGGGGGATATCTGTACTGTCCTGACATTTGGGGGGTATCTGTACTGTTCTGACATTTGGGGGATATCTGTGCTGTCCTGACATTTGGGGGATATCTGTCCTGTCCTGACATTTGGGGGATATCTGTACTGTCCTGACATTTGGGGGATATCTGTACTGTTCTGACATTTGGGGGATATCTGTCCTGTTCTGACATTTGGGGGATATCTGTCCTGTCCTGACATTTGGGGGATATCTGTGCCGTCCTGACATTTGGGGGATATCTGTACCGTCCTGACATTTGGGGGATATCTGTACTGTTCTGACATTTGGGTGATATCTGTACTGTCCTGACATTTGGGGGATATCTGTACTGTCCTGATATTTGGGGGGTATCTGTACTGTTCTGACATTTGGGGGATATCTGTGCTGTTCTGACATTTGTGGGATATCTGTACCGTCCTGACATTTGGGGGATATCTGTATTATTCTGACATTTGGGGGATATCTGTACTGTCCTGACATTTGGGGGATATCTGTACTGTTTTGACATTTGGGGGATATCTGTACTGTCCTGACATTTGGGGGATATCTGTACTGTTCTGACATTTGGGGGGATATCTGTACTGTCCTGACATTTGGGGGATATCTGTACCGTTCTGACATTTGGGGATATCTGTGCCGTCTTGACATTTGGGGGATATCTGTACCGTCCTGACATTTGGGGGATATCTGTACCGTTCTGACATTTGGGGGATATCTGTACCGTTCTGACATTTGGGGGATATCTGTACCATTCTGACATTTGGGGGATATCTGTACTGTCCTGACATTTGGGGGATATCTGTACTGTTCTGACATTTGGGGGATATCTGTACTGTTCTGACATTTGGGGGATATCTGTACTGTTCTGACATTTGGGGGATATCTGTACTGTTCTGACATTTGGGGGATATCTGTACTGTCCTGACATTTGGGGGATATCTGTACTGTTCTGACATTTGGGGGATATCTGTACCGTCCTGACATTTGGGGGATATCTGTACTGTCCTGACATTTGGGGGATATCTGTACTGTTCTGACATTCTTGGACCTAAAGAAATTAGATTGGCCGTCAGTACTTCAGGATTGATCAATATTCAGATCTATACCATAGTTTGTGAACTCTATAACTTTCCTACAGACTAAATAATACATCCTAATTTGGGTTATTTTCACCAAAGACGTAGTAGAATACATCTCGGCCTAAATTTATGAAGAACAATTATTTATTTGCAAACTTTTATAACAGAAACAAAGAAAAACGTTTTTTTTAAAAAAAAATTCGGTCTTTTTTTGTTAATTTAACAAAAAATAAAAACCCCAGCAGTGATTAAATACCACCAAAAGAAAGCTCTAGTTGTGTGAAGAAAATGATAAAATTCAATGTTGTATGACCGCGCAATTGTCATTCAAAGTGTGAGAGCGCTGAAACCTGAAAACTGGCCTGGGCAGGAAGGGGTAAAATTGCCCGGTATGGAAGGGGTTAAAAATCGGTGCGGACCAAGTCGGTATCGCACCAACATGAGCGTTTTAATTGCGGACAATAGGGTGCGACTTGCCATGCGATTTTCAACTCGTTCAGTGCGGCAAATCGCATGGCAAGTCACACCTGGTGTGACCGGGGTCTTCAACTTTAGGCTAGGTTCACACCTATGCGGTTTGTGTTTGCTGCTTCTGCAGTGTTTTTTTGTGGTGTGCTTTGCGTTTTATGGTTTTATTTTTTACTGCGTTTTGGGGTTTTTTTCTTGTTGCTAGGCGGATTAAAATGCAAAAGTCATCAAAAACTCATCAAAAATGCACTACATGCTTTTCTGCAGCGTCTCCATTGAAGTCTACAGAACCAAAAACACAACGTTTTGCATTTAAAAAAGTATTTCCAAAAAACGCATCGGATGAAAACGCAGAGATGTGAATAATACATTGAAGTCTATAGAACCAAAAATGCTACTTGTTGCTTTCAGAAAAGTCACTGACCCTTTCCAAAAAACGCAGCGGATGAAAACGCGGAGATGTGAATGCGTCCCATAGGAAATCATGTTAAATGGACTGCTGTGCAAAACGCTGCGGAAAATGCAGTGCACATGTAACCTTTACATACACGCAAACATACTCCACTGGAATGCAAGAGCCTTCTGCTTCCTAGGAAAGGTAGGATGCCTGGCAACTGAAGTCACCTGTGTGCTAGCAACAGTAGATGCCTGCATCCTAGCAACGGGTTATAGTGGGTGATTCCCTTGGAAACTGCCTGGATCCCAGCCACAGAGGGAGCTATTCAGCAGAAGCTGCCTTTGTCCTAGGAATGGAGGGTGGTAGATGGTTATCTTGAGAAGCTGCTTGCATCCCAGAAATGGTGGACACTATAGACGTCACCTGTGTGCTAGCAACAGTAGCTGCCTGCATCCTAGCAACGGGTTATAGTGGGTGATTCCCTTGGAAACTACCTGGATCCTATCTTGAGAAGCTGCTTGCATCCCAGCAATGGCGGACACTATAGACGTCACCTGTGTGCTAGCAACAGTAGCTGCCTGCATCCTAGCAACGGGTTATAGTGGGTGATTCCCTTGGAAACTACCTGGATCCTATCTTGAGAAGCTGCTTGCATCCCAGCAATGGCGGACACTAGGCAGAAGAAGCTGCCCGTGTCCTGGCAACAGACTGACACATGGAAGCTTCTTGGAGAAGCTGGCTGCATCTCAGCAACAGAGGACATTAGGCAACAGATACTTGTGTCTTAGCAATGGAGGATGGTAGACGACGTCCTCAAAATGCCGTCTGTTCCTAGCAATGGAGGACTGTATGAGGCTTCCTTGAGAAGTCATTTGCGTCTTAGCAATGGAGATTGCTAGGCAGCAAAAGCCATTTGTGTCTTAGCAACAGAGGATGGTATGCAGTTTCCATGAGAACCTGCCTGCATCCTAGCAACAAAGGACAATAGGTGGATTCCCTGAGAAGTCACCTGGGCCCTAGCAATAAAGGAGTCTAGAAATCAGAAGCTGCCTGTATCCTAGCAACAGATAGATACTAGGTGGCTTAATTGAGAAGCCGCCTGCATCATAGCAACAGAGGAGCCTAGGCAGCAGTTTCTTGTTTCTTAGCAATGGAGGATGCAGGAGGGCATTAGGTGCTTGCGTCCTAGCAATGGAGGATTGTAGGCGGTTTCCTTGAGAAGCCACCTGCATCCTAGCAATGGAGGACGCCAGGCAGCAGAAGCCAGTTTAATCTTAGCAACAGAGAATGGTATGCAGCTTCTTTGAGAACCTGCCTGCACCCTAGCAACAAAGGACACTAGGTGGATTCCATAATAAGCCACCTGGGCCCTAGCAATAAAGGATGCAAAAAAGCAGAAGCTACCTGTATCTTAACAACAGAAGGACACTAGGTGACTTCCAAGGGAAGCTGCCTGCATCCTAGCAACAGAGGAAAGTGGCAGCAGAAGCCGTTTGTGACTTAGCAACAAGGGACAGTAGATGGCTTCCATGAGAAGCTGCCTGCATCATAGCTACAGAGGATCCTGGCAGCTGAAGTCATTTGTGTCTCAGCAACAGGGGACACTAGATGGCTTCCTTGAGAAGCCACCTGCATCAGAGCAACAGAGGATCCTGGCAGCAGAAGCTGTTTTGTGTCTTAGCAACAGGGGACACTAGATGGCTTCCTTGAGAAGCCGCCTGTGTCATAACAACAGAGGAAACTGGCAGCTGAAGTTGTTTTGTCTCAGCAACAGGGGACACTAGATGACTTCCTTGAGAAGCTGCTTGCATCATAGCAACAGAGGATCCTGGCAACAGAAGCTGTTTGTGTCTTAGCAACAGGGGACACTAGATGGCTTCCTTGAGAAGCCACCTGCATCATAGCAACAGAGGACCTTGGCACCAGTAGTCTGCATCTTTGCAACAGGGGACACTAGATGTCTTGCTTGGAAACCGCTTGCATCCTGGCAAAGTCCATTTACACTGTACGCATGTAAGCATTGCTCAAACGTTACACGCATGCAACATGCACAGCACTTTCTATGCAGAATCTTGCAGATAGATTTTGCCAGCAGGATCCTGCACACTAGTCGCTGTATTTTCAGCTCTTAAATATTTCCATTTCCTATCTGTTTGTATTATAGTGTGTACATAACTGCTGGAAGAGCAGAGATAACGGCAGGGGGGGGGGGGGGGGGGGGGGTATTGGTGGCGTTTTTCCTTGTCTGTATCTAAAATTATCCCCCCAGAATACAGCGCTTTATATATTCAACTGCGCCCACATCCAGCCATATGGACCTTTATAGGGTATTCCAGGATCTATAACAGGGGTCATACGAAATACTTCACACAGCACAAATACGTCCTGGTTCCAAGTTCAAGGGATTCGTTGACTTTTCAGTGTGTGTTCATCAGAAGACTTTAACAATACAAGAGTCATGTGATCACGGCTAGGTGCGCAGCGGAGAGCCGACGCAGAACGCGGGTTTATGTAAAAGCAAATACAATACAGAAACAAAGCAAATACAGGGAAGGAATAGCCGAGCCTTGAACCTCCACCCCCAGCATGTCATTCCATGGCACAGCCCACACGCATACAGATCGCTTTGTAGGCTTTGATATTAAGTTTCCTCGTTCATATACGACTTGTTACAAATTGTAACTTCTATCGATACATATATACATATATATGAGTAATAATAATAATTTTATATTTAATGATAACAATCATGTCAATAATAATAATAATAATTTAATATTTAATTATAACAATCATGATAATAATAATAATAATAATAATAATTTTTTATTTAATAACAATCATGCCAATTATACTAATAATAATAATAATAATAATGTTATATTTAATGATAACAATCATGTTAATAATAATAATAATAATAATAATTTTATATTTAATGATAACAAACATGTCAATAATAATAATAATAATAATAATTTTATATTTAATAACAATCATGCCAATAATAATAATTATAATAATTTTATATTTAATGATAACAATCATGTTAATAATAATAATAATTTTATATTTAATTCTAACAATCATGTCAATAATAATAATAATAATAATAATTTTATATTTAATTCTAACAATCATGTCAATAATAATAATAATAATAATAATTTTATATTTAATGATAACAATCATGATAATAATAATAATTGTATATTTAATAACAATCATGTCAGTAATAATAATAATAATTATTATTATTTTATATTTAATAACAATTATGCCAATAATAAAAATAATAATATAATAATAATAATTTTATATTTAATGATAACAATCATGTCAATAATAATAGTATTAATAATAATAATAATTTTATATTTAATAACAATCATGTTAATAATAATAATAATAATAATAATCATATCATATTGTATGATTATATTTATATAATCCTGCCGTGCTTAGAATGTCAACCTCTAAATATAGCCGCTAACACCCTACCACATGCCACAATGGATAATATTGAAATATAGTAACTTGGTAATAATTAATCCTTTAGAATAAAATAAGCAGAAAAAGATCACAAAAAGAGCATATAAATCTCAAAAATAAATATAGAATAGAATACACATGAAAATAATATATAACCCTGGAACCCCCCCAAAGTACTAGATTTAGAATGATACCTACATGAACATTAAATAGGTGACTAATGGATATCAAATTATATATAAAAAGATATTTTTTCATGTGCATTCTATTTTATATTTATTTTTGAGATTTATATGCTCTTTTTGTGATATTTTTCTGCTTATTTTATTCCAAAGGATTAATTATTAGCGCAGCACCAAGTTACTATATTTCATATTGTATGATAACAATAATGTCAATAATAATAATAATAATATTTTGTTTAATAATCATACTAAAGCCACATTTGCCTTACGACTTCTAGAGCTTTGCTTTTATACTTTGTTAATATTTATTTTAGGTACTTTTATATCGCCATCAATTTACGCAGCACTTTACATATATATTGTACATTCACATCAGTCCCTGTCCTCATACTAGGGACAATTTAGACAGAAGCCAATTCACCTACCAGCATGTCTTTGGAGTGTGGGAGGAAACCGGTTAGCAGTTTAATATAGTGTCTCTTTTTTTTTTTTACATTTTATATAAAATAAAATGGCCTCCATTTTAAACAGTCAGTCATACATTGAGAACCAATTCACACCTATGTTGCTGCACTCCACACTGGCTTTGGCTTATTTTGTCACTTTACAGTTTGGCGAGATTTATTTTATTCTACCGTATTTACCTTAGTTTTTTAAAATGTATTTAATTATCTAATTTATTTTAAAATAATTTTTTTAAGTTTTTTTGTTTTTAAATTGAATATACTATATTTTGTTATTATTTTTAAAATTTTATTTAAAATAAATGTACCTGTATTTTAAACAGTCAGTCATACATTTACACCTATGTACGTGTGTTGCAACACTCATGGGAACACTGTGAGCTTTGGCTTATTTTGTCAATTTAAAGTTTGGTGAGATTTATTGTAGTTTACCGTATTTACCTTAATTTTTTTAAATGTATTTAATTTATTTTAAAAACTTTTTTAAAGTTTTTTTGTTTTTAAATTCAATATACTATATTTTGTGATTATTTTTTAAAATTTTATTTAAAATAAATGTGCCTGTATTTTAAACAGTCAGTCATACATTGAGAGCCCCCTTCACACCTATGTAGGTGTGTTGCTGCACTCTACACTGGCTGTGGCTTATTTTGCCACTTTAAAGTTTGGTGAGCTTTATTGTATTTTACTGTATTTATATTAATTTTCATTTTTTTAAATGTATTTATCTAATTTATTTTAAAATTATTTTTTAGGTTTTTTTTGTTTTTAAATTGAATATACTATATTTTGTGATTATTTTTTAAAATTGTATTTAATTATCTAATTTATTTTAAAATTATTTTTACGTTTTTTTTTTAATTGAATGTACTATATTTTGTTATTTTTTAAATTGTATTTAAAATAAATGTACCTGTTATTTTAAACAGTCAGTCATGCATGGAGAGCCCTATTCACACTTATGTACGTGTGTTGCAGCACTCCACACTGGCTTTGGCTTATTTTGTCAATTTAAAGTTTGGTGAGATTTATTGTATTTTACTGTATTTACCTTAATTGAAACATTTTAAAATTTATTTAATTATCTAGTATATTTTAAAATTATTTTTTAAAGTTTTTTTTTGTTTTTAAATTGAACATACTATATTTTATTATTTTTTACATTGTATTTAATTATCTAATTTATTTAAAAATTCTTTTTTTTAAGTTTGTTTTTTTTTAAATTGAATATACTATATTTTGTGATTATTTATTTAAATTTTATTTAAAATAAATGTACCTGTATTTTAAACAGTCAGTCATACATTGAGAGCCCCCTTCACACCTATGTATGTATGTTGCTGCACTCCACACTGGCTTTGGCTTATTTTGTCACTTTAAAGTTTGGCGAGACTTACTGTATTTTACTGTATTTGTATTAATTTAAATTTTTTTAAATATATTTATCTAATTTATTTTAAAATTATTTATTAAAGTTTTTTTTTGTTTTTAAATTGAATATACTATATTTTGTGATTATTTTTTTTAAATTGTATTTAATTATCTAATATATTTTAAAATTATTTTTAAGGTTTTTTTTGTTTTTAAATTGAATATACTATATTTTGTTATTATTTTTTTAATTTTATTTAAAATAAATGTACCTGTATTTTAAACAGTCAGTCATACATTGAGAGCCCCATTCACACCTATGTACGTGTGTTGCAACCAGGGGCGGACTGACCATTTGGAAACTCGGGCACTGCCCGAGGGCCCGGGGTCAGTAGGGGGCCCCATGAGATGCCCCTGGAACCTTTTTCATAGGCTTTTTTGAGTTTGAGCAAGGACACAGGGGCCCCATGATCCCCTATTGCCCGGGGGCCCCATGAGTTGTCAGTCCGCCCCTGGTTGCAACACTCATGGGAACACGCTGAGCTCTGGCTTATTTTGTCAATTTAAAGTTTGGTGAGATTTATTGTATTTTACTGTATTTACCTTAATTGAAAATTTTTAAAATGTATTTAATTATCTAATATATTTTAAAATTATTTTTTTTGTTTTTAAATTGAACATACTATGTTTTATTATTTTTTACATTGTATTTAATTATCTAATTTATTTAAAAATTCTTTTTTTTAATTTTTTTTGGTTTTTAAATTGAATCTACTATATTTTGTGATTATTTTTTTAAATTGTATTTAATTATCTAATTTATTTAAAAATTATTTTTTTAAGTTTTTTTGTTTTTAATTTGAATATGCTATATTTTGTTATTTTTTAAATTGTATTTACAATAAATTGACCTGTATTCCAAACAGTCAGTCATCAAGAGCCCCATTCACACCTATGTACCTGTGTCCCAGCATACGTGGGAACACGCACACGTGGGTGTGAATAGGCTGCAGCACGTAGATGTGAACCGACCACATAGGAAGGATTGGGATTTCTACTTGACATGCGAGGAAAATCTGTGTTTTCCTGGAGAACAGACGTGTGAATGGGCCTTGACACACAATGAGATTGGTTCAGAGTGGTCTGATCTGTCACAGATCTGGCCATGTACAGTGACAGCCGTATCTGACAGATACGGGGGTTGCAGTGTATACAGGCACTAGTGCAGCCTTCATACATCCCGACATTTCCTCTCCTGCCTCCTCCATGCAATGTCCAGTCTCTGTGGCTTCTGTGGACCGGCTTTGGGCAACGGGATCGGTGTGACATCAGCCACTTCTAGGACCGGTGAGATTTTACCCGCGTAACCCCTCGCCAACCGGGCACTCCCCCCCTTCCTGCCCAGGACCATTGTCAGCTGTCAGCGCTGTCGCACTTTGAATGACAATTGCGCGGTCATGCGACACTGTACCCATATGAAATGTTTACCATTTTCTTTAGACAGACAGAGCTTTCTTTTGGTGGTATTTCATCACCACGGGGGGGGGGGGGGGGGTATTTTTTGGTAATCAAATTGAAAAAGTTTGAAAGTTTTGAAACAAAAAAAAAGTTTTTTCTTAATTTCTGTTATAAAATGTTGAAAATAAGTGATTTTTCTCCTTCACTGATGGGCTGCACTGATGAGGAGGCACTGGTGGACATTGAAAGGCATCATTGATGAGCATTGAGAGGCCTCACTGATAAGTACTGATGAGGAGGCACTGGTGGGCAATTGACAGGCATCATTGATGAGCACTGAAAGGCAGCACTCATATATGGCACTGATAGGCAGCACTGACTGGCACTGATGGGCACTGATAGGCGGCACTGATGGGCACTGACTGGCACTGATAGGTGACACTGATTGGTGGCACTGATGGGCACTTAAAGGGGGCTTGGATAGGAGGCACTGACTGGTAATGATAGGTGGCACTGACTGGCACTGATAGGCAGCACTGATTGGTGGAACTGATGGGCACTTAAAGGGGGCTTGGATAAGTGGCACTGATAGGCGGCACTGATTGGAACTGTTAGGTGGCACTGATGGGCACTGATAGGCGGCACTGAAAGGCAGCTCTGATAGGCACTGGTATGTGGCACTGATGGACACTGGTATGTGGCACTGATGAGCACTGGTTGTCAGTTGCTGTATTACAGACTGTCAGGATATATGCTCACTGTGCCCGCTCTGTATGTGTACTATGAACCATTGTATTGCAATTCATTATATCAAATCCTTTGATTGGTTTTATCGCGCCAATTTGTTGTAATACACATTACTGTTTTATATCTTTGTATACTCATTGTGGGTTTTGCCATAAAAAGTCCCGGGGGAACATTTCTATTCTTTCTTGGTCTTTGCATTCAGGGGTGAACGTCCGTTCGACTGCACATGTCTACGCAAGCACCGGCTTATATCTACGTACAGCCATTGGGTACCTATGGTTTCCAAGCAGGGAAGTACACCCAGATTTTACGTTCTTCATCGCCAGTTGCCTCTCAGGGGATCAGGAAGGAATTTTTCCCCTGCAGGAGCAAATTGGATCGTGCTTTGCTGGGTTTTTTGCCTTCCTCTGGATCAACTGTGGGTGTAGGATTATAACTTTTTTTTTTCATTTTTATGGTTGAACTGGATGGATGTTTGTCTTTTTTTTGCCAGACTAATGCAGGCCATAGACGGGTCGAAAACCGGCCATTTTTTAATTAAAAAAATGAAAATCGGTAGTTCGATCAGCGGACGTTACCACCAACGGTAAAAAAATCAGCTGAGTTTCGTCCCGTCTACGGCCGGCATTTAATTACTTCTGTCCCTGCAGAGAGCTCTGCTATTATATTTTATATGAAAAGTATTGCGGTTGCAACAATGTATCTATTTGTATCCATTTTGGATACAGATGTTTTTGTTCAGATACAAATAGATACATTTGTTGCAACCGCAATACTTTTCATATAAAATATAATAGCGGACTGGAATTCTTCTTCTTCTTCCTTCTTCTTTCTCTTCTTTCTCTTCTTCTTCTTTCTCTTCTTTCTCTTCTTCTTCTTTCTCTTCTTTCTCTTCTTCTTCTTTCTCTTCTTTCTCTTCTTCTTCTTTCTCTTCTTTCTCTTCTTGTTCTTCTTCTTCTTTCTCTTCTTCTTCTTCTTTCTCTTCTTCTTCTTCTTTCTCTTCTTCTTCTTCTTCTTTCTTCTTCTTCTTCTTCTTCTTCTTCTTCTTCTTCTTTCTTCCTCTTCTCTTCCTACTTCTTTCTTCTTCTGCTTCTTCTTTCTTCTCTTCTTATTTCTTCTTCTTTCTTCTCTTCTTATTTCTTCTTCTTCCTCTTCTTCCTACTTCTTTCTTCTTCTTCCTCTTCTTCCTACTTCTTTCTTCTTCTTCTTCTTCCTCTTCTTCCTACTTCTTTCTTCCTCTTCCTCTTCTTCTTCTTCTTTCTTCCTCTTCTTCTTTCTTCTTCTTCTTCCTCTTCTTCCTACTTCTTTCTTCCTCTTCCTCTTCTTCTTCTTCTTTCTTCCTCTTCTTCTTTCTTCTTCTTCTCTTCTTCTTCCTCTTCCTCTTCCTCTTCTTCTTCTTCTTTCTTCCTCTTCTTCTTCTTCTTCTTCTTCTTTCTTCCTCTTCTTCCTCTTCCTCTTCCTCTTCTTCTTCCTCTTCTTCTTCTTCTTTCTTCTTCTTTCTTCCTCTTCTTCTTCCTACTTCTTTCTTCTTCTTCTTTCTTCCTCTTCTTCTTCCTACTTCTTTCTTCTTCTTCTTCTTCTTCTTCTTCTGCTTCTTCTTTCTTCTCTTCTTATTTCTTCTTCTTTCTTCTTCTTCCTCTTCTTCCTTCTTCTTCTTCCTTTCTCTTCTTCCTTCTTCTTCTTTCTCTGCTTCTTTCTCTTTCTTCTTCTTTCTTCTCTTCTGCTTCTTTCTTCTTCATCTTCTTCTTCTCTTCTTCTTCTACTTTCTTCTTCTTTCTTCTCTTCTTCTTCTTTTTTCTTCTTCTACCTCTTCTTCTTCTTTCTTCTTCTTTCTACTTCTTCTCCCTTCTTCTTTCTTTTTTTCTTCTTTCTTCTTCTTCTTTCTTATTTCTTCTTATTTCTTCTTCTTTCTTCTTCTTTCTTCTTTCTTTTTTTCTTCTTCTTCTTTTTTTCTTCTTCTTTCTTTTTCTTCTTTCTTCTTCTTTCTTCTTCTTCTTCTTTTTTCTCTGCTTCTTTCTCTTTCTTCTCTTCTGCTTCTTTCTTCTTCTTCTTCTACTTTCTTCTTCTTTCTTCTCTTCTTCTTTCTTCTTCTTTCTACCTCTTCTCCCTTCTTCTTTCTTTTTTTTCTTCTTTCTTCTTCTTTCTTATTTCTTCTTCTTTCTTCTTTCTTTTTCTTCTTTCTTTTTTTCTTCTTTCTTCTTTCTTTCTTCTTCTTCTTCTTCTTCTTCTTCTTCTTCTTCTTCTTCTTTATAACAGAGCCATACAAAGCAGTGTGCTTACAGTGGAAAGCACAGCACACAGCCCCATAGTAAAACACACAAAACACACAGTTAACCCTTTGATCACTCCACTTGTTAACCCCTTCCTGCCCAGTGCCATTAGTACAGCGTCAGTGCTTTTTATGAGCACTGATCACTGTATTGGTGTCACTGGGGATGTCAGTGACACCAAGTTAGTTCGAAATTTTTTTCTGACATGTTGGTGTTATACCTTTCACTTTGAATGTTCTAAGTTGCTTTGAGTAAATACAGCTGGATAAAACAAAATGCTATTGGTGGATGGTTATGTCAACTACATCATTCAGTGATCGTCGGCAAAGCTAACAGGGAGAAACCTGTGTGTAAAAAACACAGGTCTCCCTCTTGCCAGCAAGGACATGCTGCTTTGTATTACTCTGCACAGCAGCATGTCTCCCTAGTAAAGCACACACAGCACACAATTAACCCTTTGATTGCTCCACATGTTAACCCCTTTCTGCCCAGTGCTATTGGTACAGTGTCAGTGCTTTTTATGAGCATTGATCACTGTATTGGTGTCACTAGGGATGTCAGTGACACCAAGTTAGTTCCCCCCCCCCCGTGTCAGAATGCCCGCCGCAGTCCCGCTATATGTCGCTGATCGCCGCCTCTACTTACAAAAAAAAATATACCGCCATTTGTAAACGTTATAACATCCGTGTAAACCAATTGAGTTACACGTATTGGGATTTTTTTTTTAAACAAAGACATAGAGCTGAATACATTTTGGCTTAAATTTATGACAAAATTTTTATTTTTTTTATTTTTTTACTGGACATGTGTAGTAGCAAATAGTCAAAAATATAGTTTTTTTTCTCAAAATTGTTTATGACACACAAATAAAAAACGCACAGGCGATCAAATACCACCGAAAGAAAGCTCAACTAGTGGGAAAAAAGGACGTAAATTTAATTTGTATGCAGCGTTGCATGACCGCGCAATTGGCAGTTAAAATAACGTAGCGCCGTAACGCAAAAAATGGCCTGGTCAGGAGGGGGGGGGGGGGATCCTCTGGAAGGCAAGGGGTTAAAAATCATTTGTTTTTGCCCAGTTCACCCAATGAATGCAGATTCACTGGACGCATGACGACAGTTTTGCTATCACATGACAGATTTGCAAAACTGTTTTCAGCCGCTAAGCGTTGATTTACTTTACGTCATGAAAGGGTTAATCAGGCTGATTTTTTTTTTTTTTTCCAATGTCATATTCTTCGCACGGTCTGATAAAAGCAGATGCTGGAAGTGTGGAAGATTCGTGTACAGGACTTGGCGAAGTCACGCCGTACATCACCGCCAGCATTGGAGCGCAATTCTCTGACACCCTTCGCTGCTGGCAGGTAGATGTGGGCACGTCATGCTTGGCTCGCTCTCCACCGAGCCATCCAGATTCCAGCGCACAGCGACTACCGCTGGCGACTTCTAAGAAAACTCCTACTTGCAATGCCGCCGCCGCCGCTGTTGTTAAGGACCGGGACCGCTCATGCTGCAAAACTCAAGGATTTTAAAACCAATACAATAATTAATGGCGTATTGATCCCCGATCAATAGATAAATGAATTGAAAGGGTTGTGCAAAGAGAGATCATTATCTGCAGTTAGACGTAAAGAGGAAACCATTTCTCAGGCTTCATTCAAGCACAAGCCATGGAGAAGCTAGGTGACGGGGGGAGCAAACTTGGGGGTGGAGCAAATATGGGGGGGGGTTGTCTATAGTTATTTTTTGCATTTTTCTTTTCAAGGGGCATATTCATAAAGCGTTACGTTCACCAAACATTCAAAACTTCCTGGTATTTGTGCAAAAAAAAAAAAATAATTTTAGGCCTGAAGATTACATACCCTCCCCCCCTCCAAAAAAAAAAAAATCATTAAAGTGGAACTGCACTGCAGCTAAGAATGACAAACCAAAAATGGTATTTAACCTTTTCACTGCCCAAACCATTTTTACATACAACAGGGGGCATCTGCAAGAATCTGAAAAAACAGCAGGAGGCATCTGCAAGAATCTGAAGAAACAGCAGGGGGCATCTGCAAGAATCTGAAGAAACAGCAGGAGGCAGCTGCAAGAACATGAAGAAACAGCAGGAGGCAGCTGCAAGAATATGAAGAAACAGCAGGAGGCAGCTGCAAGAATCTGAAGAAACAGCAGGAGGCAGCTGCAAGAATCTGAAGAAACAGCAGGAGGCAGCTGCAAGAACATGAAGAAACAGCAGGAGGCAGCTGCAAGAATCTGAAGAAACAGCAGGAGGCATCTGCAAGAATATGAAGAAACAGTGGGGGCAGCTGCACGAATATGAAGAAACAGTAGGGGGCAGCTGCACAAATCTGAAGAAACAGCAGGGGGCAGATGCAAGAATCTGACGAAACAGCATGGGGCAGCTGCACAAATCTGAAGAAACAGTAGGGGGCAGCTGCAAGAATCTGACGAAACAGTAGGGGGCAGCTGCACAAATCTAACGAAACAGTAGGGGGCAGCTGCACAAATCTGAAGAAACAGTAGGGGGCAGATGCAAGAATCTGACGAAACAGCAGGGGGCAGCTGCAAGAATCTGAAGAAACAGCAGGGGGCAGCTGCAAGAATATGAAGAAACAGCAGGTGGCAGCTGCAAGAATATGAAGAAACAGCAGGAGGCAGCTGCAAGAATATGAAGAAACAGCAGGGGGCAGCTGCAAGAATATGAAGAAACAGCAGGAGGCAGCTGCAAGAATATGAAGAAACAGCAGGGGGCAGCTGCAAGAATATGAAGAAACAGCAGGGGGCAGCTGCAAGAATATGAAGAAACAGCAGGAGGCAGCTGCAAGAATATGAAGAAACAGCAGGGGGCAGCTGCAAGAATATGAAGAAACAGCAGGGGGCAGCTGCAAGAATATGAAGAAACAGCAGGAGGCAGCTGCAAGAATATGAAGAAACAGCAGGGGGCAGCTGCAAGAATATGAAGAAACAGCAGGAGGCAGCTGCAAGAATATGAAGAAACAGTAGGGGGCAGCTGCAAGAATCTGACGAAACAGCATGGGGCAGCTGCACAAATCTGAAGAAACAGTAGGGGGCAGCTGCAAGAATCTGAAGAAACAGCAGGAGGCAGCTGCACAAATCTGAAGAAACAGCAGGAGGCAGCTGCAAGAATATGAAGAAACAGCAGGGGGCAGCTGCAAGAATATGAAGAAACAGCAGGGGGCAGCTGCAAGAATATGAAGAAACAGTAGGGGGCAGCTGCAAGAATATGAAGAAACAGCAGGGGGCAGCTGCAAGAATATGGTGAACCGTATTGGAGGTAAACCATTTACACCCACCTGTCCATACGGATGCATGGACCTTCCTATCTGAGAATTTTTTAGTGATACACCGATATATCGGGCGCCAAAAATTATCAGCCAAAAATAAAGTTTTCAGCGTTTTGCGAATAAAAAAGAAAAAAGGTGCTGATAATGATAACTGACTTCAGTGCAAAATTGAATCTCATTGACTTCAATGCAAAATTGTGTTCCATTGACTGCAATACAAAAATACCCCTATTAACTTTAATGCAAAATCACGTCCCATTGACTGCAATGCAAAAACGCCTCCTATTGGCTTCAATGCAAAATCGTGTTCCATTGACTTGCAAAAATGCCTCTATTTAAAGTGTTACTAAACCCAGGACCCCTCATTTGCTATATCCGCTCTCCCCGGACTTCGCATTCACTAAAGCTGGTCTTCTCGGACCCTGCATTCACTATATCTGGTCTCCCCGGACCCTGCATTCACTATATCTGGTCTCCCCGGACCCTGCATTCACTATATCCAGTCTCCCTGAACCCTGCATTCACTATATCTGGTCTCCCTGAACCATGCATTCACTATATCCGGTCTCCCCGGACCCCGCATTCACTATATTCGGTCTCCCTGGACCCTGCATTCACTATATCCAGTCTCCCCGGACCCTGCATTCACTATATCCGGTCTCCCTGGACCCTGCATTCACTATATCCGCTCTCCCCGGACCCTGCATTCACTATATCCGGTCTCCCCGAACCCTGAATTCACTATATCCGGTCTCCCCGGACCCTGCATTCACTATATCTGGTCTCCCCGGACCCTGCATTCATTATATCTGGTCTCCCGGACCCCGCATTCACTATATCTGGTCTCCACGGACCCCGCATTCACTATATCCGCTCTCCCCGGACCCCGCATTCACTATATCTGGTCTCCCCGGACCCCGCATTCACTATATCCGCTCTCCCCGGACCCTACATTCACTATATCCGCTCTTCCCGGACCCCGCATTCACTATATCCAGTCTCCCTGGACCCTGCATTCACTATATCCGCTCTCCCGGACCCCGCATTCACTATATCTGGTCTCCCCGGACCCTGCATTCACTATATATGGTCTCCCCGGACCCTGCATTCACTATATCTGGTCTCCCCGGACCCTGCATTCACTATATCCACTCTCCCCGGACCCCGTATTCACTATATCCAGTCTCCCTGGACCCTGCATTCACTATATCCAGTCTCCCCGGACCATGCATTCACTATATCCGATCTCCCAGGACCCTGCATTCACTATACCCGGTCTCCACGGACCCTGCATTCACTATATCCAGTCTCCCCGGACCATGCATTCACTATATCCGCTCTCCTGGACTCCGCATTCACTATATCTGGTCTCCCCGGACCCTGCATTCACTATATCCGCTCTCCCTGGACCCTGCATTCACTATATCCGCTCTCCCGGACCCCGCATTCACTATATCTGGTCTCCCCGGACCCCGCATTCACTATATCCGGTCTTCCCGGACCCCGCATTCACTATATCCGCTCTCCCCGGACCCCGCATTCACTATATCTGGTCTCCCCGGACCCCGCATTCACTATATCCGCTCTCCCCGGACCCCGCATTCACTATATCCAGTCTCCCTGGACCCTGCATTCACTATATCCGCTCTCCCGGACCCCGCATTCACTATATCTGGTCTCCCCGGACCCTGCATTCACTATATCTGGTCTCCCCGGACCCTGCATTCACTATATCCGGTCTTCCCGGACCCCGCATTCACTATATATGGTCTCCCCGGACCCTGCATTCACTATATCTGGTCTCCCCGGACCCTGCATTCACTATATCTGGTCTCCCCGGACCCTGCATTCACTATATCCACTCTCCCCGGACCCCGCATTCACTATATCCAGTCTCCCTGGACCCTGCATTCACTATATCTGGACAGTGCTGATTGGCCCTGTGCTGATCACATGCACCCTCCCAAAGAAAAAAAAAATACTCTATAGCAATACACAAAGTGAGCATGTGCAGAGCGACTCCTAGAGCTCTGTACCATCAGCAGATGGATTGGGGACAATAGAAGAAGGGGAGGATCAGAGAAGACAGGAACACAATGCAGAGGATTAACCCCTTAGGTTCCTTATTGAGTATAACAAGCATGCTTTACTGCCTATACAGACTGATTTTACTACACTTTTTAGTTTTTTACTTTTACATATATTTCATTTTATTTCCTGTCCAATTACTTTCAATAAAAGTTATATTACGTTACTGAATGGTATTTTGAAAAAAATATTTTTCATTTAAATTCATGATATTAATTAAAAAGTCAAATACATACAAAATATGTAATACAAAATATATAAATACAAAAACTGTCCTTTTTGGTTTTGGTTTTCGGCCTCGTTGCATCCTGAATTTTCGGTTTCGGTCCAGAATTTTCATTTCGGCGCACCACTAGAATTTTTTTTTGTTTAAACCAGGGTTTAGTGTCACTTTAGGAGTGATTTCTATCATTGAACGCTGAGTTTTTTGTGGGTTTATATCCGTCTGTTTGATGATCGATGATCCCCGGCGGCGAATGGGGTTAGAATGTTTTTTTAATTGGACACATTCCAGCTGTCATTGCGTGCTCGGTGGTGTATGTGTGAAATAAGTCCGTGGATGAAGGTGGAATACCGCTCAGAAGTGTGATTTCTTTGTAGGGCTTTTATGTCTGCATTTAATTTGAGTCAAATTATGCTTTTTATATCTAAAGACATGTCAAATATGACCTTATTTACAGTCTCCTTGGAAACTGCAGAGCTCCCATGCTTTGTTGCCGTCCATATCCGTAGAGCGGAGGTATGGAATTTTCTCCCAGTGATCTGGTATTCATTCTATGGACGGAGCTGATTGACTTTACAAGAGAGCATTGCATAAGTTCTCTGGTATTTACTGCTGCGATCTGGTCCCAAACTGGTTCTACCGATGTATTTTTACCGACGTTCGGCCGTCACCCGTGGAAGTGAAGCTGTTTCAGATTACCGTTTTGTTTTTTTGTTTTTATTTCCCCTGTGGTATTTCATTGTGAAATCCCTCCAAAGTAGAAGAGCGATTGGACGTAGGATAGGGGACGGTGTACAGCTCTGACATCTGGTCTCATACGCCGTACCTTCTAATCGTCTACATATGGCCCTTCACCCAGTCCAGATACTGAATGCACAACCAAAGTTTTTTAAGCAGGACTCGGGGAATTATCTTGATTGCCAATGTGGATTGGTTCAGCTTGACATGATGTAATTATCCATATCTTATATCTGGAGGGCCGGTGGGGAGGCTGGAGGTCTCTGTAGTACCCGCGCTACATACATTCATAGCAGCTGTCTTCTGGGTTCCAAACACTTTTTCTACACTGCGCCTTTTAGGGATAGGCCTTTTGGCCAATTTGTTTGCTACGGGCCTCAGGGCCTAGCCAGGGCACAATTGCACGGCCACTTATTTATTTATTTATTTATTATATATTATTATTATTATACAGTATTTATAAAGCGCCGATAGTTCGCTCAGCGCTGTACATTACAAAGGGGGACAGAACATGTGACAGAACAATACCAATACAATGCAAAACATGAGGGGATCGAGGGCCCTGCTCTTTGGAGCTTACAATCTAGGAGGGAGGGGATGGTGGCACAGGAGGAGATAGCTGTAGGGGATGGAGTGGTAGGAAGAGTGGAGGAGGTCGGCAAGTTAGCAGGGGGTGGGGTAGGCTTCCCTGAAGAGATGGGTTTTCAGGGTGCGCCTAAAGGAGAGGAGAGTAGGTGATAATCTGATGGGTTGGGGCAGGGAGTTCCAGAGGATGGGTGACACCCTGGAGAAGTCCTGGAGGTGGGCATGGGAGGAGGAGACCAGGGAACTAGAGAGAAGGAGGTCTTGTGAGGAGCGGAGTGTGCGTGTTGGGTGGTACTT
The DNA here is from genome assembly GCF_062004578.1 of Staurois parvus. NCBI lineage: Eukaryota > Metazoa > Chordata > Amphibia > Anura > Ranidae > Staurois > Staurois parvus. The sequence continues at coordinate 787,798 of NW_028318044.1, read as the reverse complement.
GGATATTAGGTCAGTGATGTAGTTCGGGGCAGTATGGTGGACGGCTTTGTACGTCAGTGTTAGGATTTTGAATTTGATCCGTTGTGCAATCGGAAGCCAGTGGAGGGATTGGCAGAGGGGGGTGGCAGAAACAGAGCGGTTGGAAAGGTGAATGAGTCTGGCAGCCGTATTCAGGATCGACTGAAGCGGGGATAGCCTGTGGCGAGGCAGGCCAGTGAGGAGGGAGTTGCAGTAGTTGAGTCGTGATATGATGAGGGAGTGGATGAGCTGTTTAGTGGTTTCTGGGGTTAGGAACGTGCGGATTTTGGCGATGTTGCGGAGGTGGAGTCTGCACGAGCTTGTTAAAGATTGGACTTGGGGCTGGAAGGATAGGTTGGAGTCATAGCAGCTGTCTTCTGGGTTCCAAACACTTTTTCTACACTGCGCCTTTTAGGGATAGGCCTTTTGGCCAATTTTTTTGCTACGGGCCTCAGGGCCTAGCCAGGGCACAATTGCACGGCCAATTATTTATTTATTTATTTATCCCTCACTGTTTTGTCACCTTTCTCTTTTGTGTGTGTTTTTTTCTCACTAGGATGGAGGGTGTGGGTCCTCGAGCCTGCCCTGAAGTTATGGGGAGCATGCGTGGCCATTAGGTTCCTTCCTCCCCTGTTCCTGGGGGGTCTCTCTTCGGGAGAGTTCCCTGACCTAGTACTTGATGGTTGGCTTTGGCTAGCCACAAGGAAAGGGGTCCGCCAGGCCTTTTGGCTAGGTCAGGGGTAGGCAACCTGTGGCTCTCTAGCTGTTGTGGAACTACATTTCCCATGAGGCATTGCAAAGATGGCATGATGGAACATGTAGTCCTGCAGCTCTCAGGTTGCCTACCCCTGGCCTAGGTGGACCATGTTGGAGACCCTTTCAGGAGCCTTGGGCCCCGGGGGATCAGGGTAGAGGTCCTACCCCTTCCAGGGGTGGACAAAAGCACACCCGTAAGTGCACTTTTTTGTGTTTTTGCACTTGCACGTTTTTTGTACACTTACGGGTTTTAGTTTTTTCACACCTCCGCGGACTTTAATAAAAAAAAGAAAAGCTGTCTTCTGGGTCCTGCTTGTGCGGCTTCCTCTCTGTATACTGACCACTGGGGGTCGCTTGCCTAGCACCGCCACCATTCAAAGAGCGTCTTGTATTTTAATGACAGTCCTAAGGGGTCTGTACAGGGAAACGGGTGGGGGGGGGTAGTTTATATTGGGGGTCTGTGCTAGTGTGCTATATGGGGTATCGGTGTGTACTGAGGGGGTCTATATTGGGGGGGTCAGTGTCCTGAGGAGTTTGTACTGCATGAGGTATCTGTACTGAGTGGTCTGTATTGGGGGTCACTGTCCTGAGGGGTTTGTACTGGGAGAGGAGTTTGTACTGAGGGGTCTTTATTAGGGGGAAGGGGTGTCTGTACTGGTGTACTGTGGGGGTGGGGAGTCTGTACTGAGGGGTCTGTATTGGCGAGTCGCAGTCCTGAGGGACATGTACTTACATGGGTTTCTGTACTGAGGGGTCTTTACTAAGGGGAGGTGTCTGTACTGAGGGGTCTGTATTGTGAGGGTCACTATCCTGGGGGTCTGTAATGGGAGGGGTCTCTGTGCTGAGGGGTCTTTACAAAGGAGAGGTGTCTGTACTGAGTGGTCTGTATTGTGAGGGTCACTATCCTAAGGGGTCTGTAATGGGAGGGGTTTCTGTACTGACGGGTCTTTACTAAGGGGTGTGTCTGTACTGAGGGGTCTGTATTGTGAGGGTCACTATCCTGAGGGGTCTGTAATGGGAGGGGTTTCTGTACTGAGGGGTCTTTACTAAGGGGGGTGTCTGTACTGAGGGGTCTGTATTGTGAGGGTCACTATCCCGAGGGGTCTGTACTGGGAGGGCTTTCTGTACTGAGGGGCCTTTACTTGGAGGGGGGGTGTGTTTGTACTGAGGGGTCTGTATTGTGGAGGTCGCTGTCCTGAAGGGTTTGTATTGAAAAGGGTGTCTGTACTGGTGTGCTGTGGGGTGGGGGGAGGGGAGTCTGTACTGAGGCATCTGTACTAGGGATGAGTGTTGGTCTGCACTCAGGGGTCTGTATTGGGGGGGGGGGGGTTCTGTACCTGTAATGGGGGTGTCTATATTGAGCAATCTGTACTAAGCCCCTGAATGCAACTTTGAAATCGCTCTACCTGATTGGGGGGGGGGGGGGTGTCTGTATTCGAGGAATGTCTATATTGAGGGGTTTGTGCTAAGGGGGGTGTCTGTACTGTGGGAGTATCTGTACTGGGGGGGGGTCTGTATCAAACAATGTCTATTAAATGTGTGTGTGGGGGGAGTGTCTGTACTGGGGGAAAGTCTATATTAAGAGGTTTGTGCTAAAGGAGGATGCCGGTACTGAGGATTCAGTAATTGTCAGCTATGTGGGGGGATTGGTCTGCACTGAAAAGTCTGTACAAGGTGGGGGGAGGTTTATATTGAGGGGTTTGTACTGGGGAGGGGTGTCTGTAGTGAGTGGTTTTGTACTGGGGCTTGTCATGCATGTACTGGGGGGTGTCTTGCACTGAGGGGTCTGCACTGTGGGGGTGTCTATAGTGAGTAATCTGTACTAAGTTGGAGGGGGGTCTGCACTGGGGAGATATCTATATTAAGGGGTTTGTACTAATGGGGGGGGGTGTCTGTACCGGGGGAATGTCTATATTGAGGGGTTTGTGCTAAGGCCTAAGGGGGGGGGGGTGTCTGTACTGTGGGAGTTTCTGTACTGGGGGGGGTGTCTGTATCAAACAATGTCTATTGAATGTGTGTGTGGGGGGAGTGTCTGTACTGGGGGAAGGTTTATATTAAGAGGTTTGTGCTAAAGGGGGATACTGGTACTGAGGGTTTAGTAATTGTGTGCTATGTAGGGGGAATGGTCTGCACTGGACGTATGTATGAGGTGGGGGGAGGTTTATATTGGGGTGGGGGGTGTCTATAGTGAGTAATCTGTACTAAGTTGGAGGGGAGTCTGTACTGAGGAGATATCTATATTAAGGGGTTTGTACTAAGGGGGGGTGTCTGTACCGAGGGGTCTGTGCTGCATGAAAGGTGGCTGGTCTATCCTGAGGGGTTTGTGCTGGTAGGAGTCTATACTAGAGGGATTAGGAGATGTTAGGGGAGATCTGTACTATGGGGGTGTATGGGCTTGAGAGGGGGGCAGTAAAGCGTTAGATTACTTTCTGATTTCTTCCTGACCTTGAGTTGTGAATAATAAACGTTAACTGGCCTAAATCTTGAGTTGTGGTGCTCTCATCCTTTCAAGATTTCTTTAAGGTGCCAGGGTTGCTTTAAGGCAGTGGTTCTCAACCTGTGGGTCGCGACCCCTTTGGGGGTCGAACGACCCTTTCACAGGGGTCCCCTAAGACCATCAGAAAACACATATTTCCGATGTGTAAAGAGCAGCTACTGTGTAGAAAGCAGCTGCTGTGTTGAAAGCAGCTACTCTGTTAAAAGCAGCTACTGTGCTGAAAGCAGCTACTGTGCTGAAAGCAGCTACTGTGTTGAAAGCAGCTACTGTGTTGAAAGCAGCAGTATTGGAGGTAAAACGACACTCATGAATTATAATTACTGGGTAAATAATTTTATGGTTGGGGGTCACCACAACATGAGGAACTGTATTAAAGGGTCACGGCATTAGGAAGGTTGAGAACCACTGCTTTAAGGGGTCTGGGGGGGGGATCGAAAATGAAAAGGACCCAAGCCCGGAGTTGGGCTTTAAGGAAAATAAGGGACCTGCTATTCAGGGACAACATGCAATTGTTTGTTATTTGTGTATTCTAAACCCTTAAAAACCATACTGTATGTCCGTCTTCCATTTTTTCGTATTTAGAAGATATAGCTCATCAACAAAGTCCTTCAGTGTAACCAAGTATTGTTCTTCTCTAGCCAACCTCATTCATTGCCGCTCACCAGAACCTCCTTTGTCTGGAAGTAAAAACTGTGAAACTGTGATAAAAATAAACCGCTCCGACTGTTTCACAACATAAAACCCCCACTGTTTTGCTACAACACAAATGTCAGTTGGGCTCTATCTACGAGGGTTCTGCAAAATGTTTCTGCACTTTTTAAAACTTTATTTTATATATACAGTAATACCTCGGTTTAAGAATTTAATTCGTTCTGCAGGACTTTTCTTATAGCGAAAAATTCTTAAACCGAAACGCCGTTTCCCATAGGAATGCATTGAAAACCAATTAATCTGTTTCGGAGATCAGAAAAAAGTAAACACTATTAAATACCGCATGAGTTATTTTATCAAGTCATGCGGCATTTTAGTAGCGACAACCATGTGTTAATATTTCACTGTCAGCGGGGTTCCCCACTGACTGCTGAATGTAAAAGAATTGCCGGCAATTAAAAAAATAATTTAAAAAACTGCGTGGGGTCCCCCTTCCCATCCATACCAAGCCCTTCGTTTCTGCTATGAATTTTGAGGGGAACTCCTACGCCAAAATTTAAAACAAAATAGCGTGGGGGTCCTCCCCAAAATCCATACCAGACTCTTTTCAGAGCATGCAGCCTGGCAGGTCAGGAAAGGGGGGGGGGGGGGGCAAACAATGTTTCTTTTTAGTTTCTTAAAAAAAACAACATTTCCGTTAACTTTGGGGAAAGTGACAGCTTATTCTGTGAGCTATAGTGAAGAAAAAAAAAAAGAGCCGGCAATTGCATTTAAAAATCAGCACTGACATACACTTCGTATTGCAAAAAAAATGCATAAAAAATTTGTAAACCGAGGCATTATTTTCAGTGGATTTTCATTTGTAAGCCGAAAATTACTTTAACCGAGGCGTTCTTAAACCGAGGTATTACTGTATATGGCCCGCCCTCCCAATCATGTGATTCAGGTGTTCCAATCCCCTCCATGGACACAGGTGTATACAATCAAGCCCCTAGGCATGCAGACGGATTCTACAAACATTGGTGAAAGAATGGGTCGCTCTCAGGAGCTCAGTGACTCCAAGCGTGGTCCCGTGATAGGTCCACGCTCAATTGGAACTCCCCTCTTCTGAGCCCCCCATTGTCTCCGCCCTCTACCCTCCTCTGAGCACCATCCCTTGGTTCCGCCCCCTACCCAGTACTGCCCTTTTTAGAGAATCGTGTATCATTTTGTGGTGCAAAATAACTTGATAATGGAATTTCATAATGATAACAAGAAAAGCAGCAAAATAGATCCCCTGCAGCCAACAACAATATAATCCCCCTCCAGTAACAATAATTCCCCCTAACAAAAATAGACTCCACTCCAGCAACAATAGATCCCCCACACAACAATAGACTCCCCCAGCAACAATGGACTCTGCCCCAGCAACAATAGTTCCCCCTAGCAAAAACGGACCCCACTCCGACAACAATAGATCCCCCTGCAGCAACAATAGACCCCACCACAGCAACAACAGATCCCCCGCACAACAATAGAGTCCTCATACAGAAACAATGGACCACCCACAACAACATACCACCCCCAGCAACAAAAGATCCCCCCCAGCAATATTAGACACCCCTAGCAGCAACAACAGATCTCCCAGCAGCCAGCATCAATAGACTCTCCAGCAGCCAGCAACCTTCCCCTCAACAGTAGATCCCTGACACCAACATAAGACCCCCCCAGCAACGATAGACCCTCATGCAAAAACATACCCGCCAGTTGCAATAATCCCCCAGCATCAATAGACCCTCCATCACACACCACACCCCTTGCCATTACATACATTCAGTGATGGAGGAACTGCGTTTTCCTGCGTTCCCACTGAAAAAAGGCACTATATATGTATACTGTGGAAACTGTTTGAAGACCCCTTGTATAAAAGGAGAGACAGGAAAACAGCCGGTGATGCTCATGGCAGCCAGATGTTACCTTTCATCTCCTAATTTGCATCGAAAAATGACAAGCACAATCCGATTTGTCTGCCTATATTGGCCCAGATTTGTCTTCGAGAATTTTGGCAGCCAATTAGAAAACTTCCTTTTTTTTTGTCCAACACATAAAAGGGAGCAGACTTTCACTATTTTAAGATTTTGAAAAGAATTCTCCTATGTTGGGAAGAGAAGTCGCAGCCAGTTTGAATGGCTGACAAACCTCAGAGATAAAAAATGAACAAAGCATACCCCTCTATAGTGTGTACTTGTCTCAGTCCAGAGCACTAAATGTCATTTCTCTCTTCCATTGCTATAAGCATGAACAGGGGCGGACTGACAACTCATGGGGCCCCCGGGCAATAGGGGATCATGGGGCCCCTGTGTCCTTACCCAAACTCAAAAAAGCCTATGAAAAAGGTACCAGGGGCATCTCATGGGGCCCCCTACTGACCCCGGGCCCTCGGGCAGTGCCCGAGTTTCCAAATGGTCAGTCCGCCCCTGAGCATGAATCACTTCTGACTTGTTTCATGACACCAAGAGAAAAATGGTGACAAGGGAGGGAGCTACAGCAGATTGACAGCTTCAGCTCGGTTCCTGTGAACTGTGTAGAGGGGAGGGGGGGGGGTGTCTGTAAATTAAATTTACATCCTTTTTTTCCCACAAATTGAGCTTTCTTTCGGTGGCATTTGATCACCTGTGCATTTTTGATTTTTTGCGCTATAAAAAAAAAGTCTGACAATTTTGAGGAAAAAAAACAATATTTTGGACTTTTTGCTATAAAACATGTCTAGTAAAAAAAAATTAAAAATCATATTTAGTCATAAATTTCGGCCAAAATGCATTCTGCGACATGTCTTTGCTAAAAAAAAAAACCCAATACGTGTAAATGAATTGGTTTACGTGAAAGGTATAGCGTTTACAAATGGCGGGAAAGATACTGGGATTTTTAGTTTTTTTTTTTATACTAATAATGGCGGCGATCAGCGACTTACGGCGGGACTGCGGCGGACAATCTGACACTGGGGGGGAACTGACTTGGGGTCACTGACATCCCCAGTGACACCAATACAGTGATCAGTGCAAAAAAAAAAACACTGACACTGTACTAATGGCACTGGGGAGGAAGGGGTTAAGTTTATTATTCAGTGAAAGGGTTAACTGTGTGAGGGGAGTGTTTTACTAGGGGGCGGGGGTGTACTGCAGGGAACACCGCTGATCCGGAGAGAAAAACTCTTCTCTCCGGCTCAGCATATCAGGAGCTGACAGGACTGACAGAGAGCAGAGCTACTGCAGCCCTGCTCTCTGTCAGTGATTGCCGCTAATCGGCGGGACACGGCTGGTAACGACCGGCTGTGACCCGGCGACTGACATCCACGGCCGTGATCGGCGGGACAGGCAGGGCGGCGGAGAACCTCGCACGCGCCCCCTACCTGTTTTGAAAACACACGTTTTAAAACGTGGTTTTGCCCAGCCGTGCCGCCGTATTTCTACAGTGGCTAGGCGGCATGTGGTTAATATTTACACCCCGGTCACATTGGGTGCCACTTGCCATGCGATTTGCCATGACCATGCGTCCACAATTACAGCGATCATATCGGTGCGATTCGACTTGGTTGGAGCCGCACAGATTTCTAGTGCATGCGCTACTTTAGGTGCAATTTGTATAGACATCTGAGTCTTGCAAGTCACACCTCACGTTGGAATACCATCCACCTTTGAAATTTCACTCGAAGTCGCACGATTTTAAAGTCAGATCGGTGTGACCGGGGTGTTAAAGAAAACTCCCCAATCCATCCATGTCTCCATGCTTTATTTAGCTGAGATATCACTTTGAACCCCCCCCAGTATTTCTGGCAGTTTGCCATCTTGGGTAATGCATGGTTCAAATTCTGAATGATTTTTTGTCTGAAAATCGAAAACGTTCGCTCAGTATTCAATGATTTAAAAAAATCGTCCGACCAAGTCATAAGTTCACCCCATATAACAGGCGAAACTTCTGTTCCTTCCAGGTCACGGCTCATGGGCATATTCTTTTCGGAAAAACGATCGTACAGTTTGACCATCATTAAGTCGAAAATTTGTCGTTTTTCACAAATTTTCCAACATGCCTGATCACCAAAAAGAGGAGGAACCATGAAAATCGTCTGGTGCCATTGACCCACTAACAGAGCGAGAATTATCCGATTATTCTTAGGTCCGATTTCGACCCATGTATGGCCGGCCTAAGGGCAGATGATTCCTGTAGCATTTATTTTCTAGAATTCATCTGTCCTTAGCTCAGGCATGCAGGCAGGAGGGTGTGCTTAGCTGAGAAAAACCCTCCCCCTCCTGAAGACTGATGAATGATTTCGAAAATCGGCCGACCAAGTCATAAGTTCACCCCAAATAACAGGCGAAACTTCTGTTCCTTCCAGGTCAAGGCTCATGAGCATATTTTTTTCGGAAAAAACAATCGTACAGTTTGAGACGAAAATCTGTAGTTTTTCACGAATTTTCCACCATGCCCGATCACCAAAAAGGGGAGGAGCTACGAAAATCGACAGGTGCCATTGACCCACTAACAGAGCGAGAATCGGCCGATTATTCTTAGGTACGACTTTCGGATGAAAAATCGGTCAAATTTCGACCCATGTATGGCCGGCCTAAGGGATGATGATTCATGTAGCATTTATTTCCTGGAATTCATCTGTCCTTAGCTCAGGCATGCAGGCAGGAGGGTGTGGTTAGCTGAGAAAACCCCTCCCCTTCCTGAAGACTCCTGAGATGTATGACACCCTTTTGGCCTAGGCCAGAAGCCAGGAAGCAACTGAAGAAATGTAAAAAATAAAATGGTTAAACCAAGTAAATATATTATACCTTCCTATCTATTTACTAAAGCTGGCAGCATAAGAATTACAAATAGTCAGTGTTGGTTGCAAAGTAGAACTAAGGACAATTGTTTTGCATTTTAACCTCTTGGCGGAGGCTGAACGCAAATGTGCGGCCTCCCGGCATCTGGGCCTAGACGCCGAGCGGCCGCACATTTGCGCTCCCAGCACACATGTCCGATACTCACGGAAAGGTCTCGATCTCGTGACGAAGTGTCACGGCGGTCACATGATCCTAAACCCCCCCCCCCCCGCCTCCCGGCTTCTGAAACCCTTAACCACTTCCTGTCCGGACACTTTCACCCCCTTCCTGTCCAGGCCAATTTTCAGCTTTCAGCGCTATCACACTTTGAATGACAATTGCGCGGTCATGCAATACTGTACCCATATGAATTTTTTAGCATTTTTTTGAGACAGATAAAGCTTTATTTTGGTGGTATTTATTCATCACTGGGATTTTTATTTTTGCTATATAAATGAAAAAGTCCAAAAAAGTGTTTTTCTTATAAAATTTGGCATATAAATAGTATTTCATCATAAATCTTGGCCAAAATTTATTCCGTTATATTTTTAGTAAAAAAAAAAATAACCCAAATTAGTTTGTAACCAAAAATTATAATTTTTAAACATTTTTTTTTATTTTTTTAATATTATTTTTATTTATTATTATTTTTTTTTACATACTGTTACCCTAGCAGTACAGTGTCACCATGGTAATACTGTACTGCTTGTAGGGGGTGATGAAGATTTTTTTTTTTTTTTTTTTTTTACATTGATTGCTTTTACACCCATAAAGGCTATAAAAGCAATCATTTCTCCTTTTCTCTGGCTGCATTCTTGCAGCAATTGAGAAATACTCTGTGAGCTGTGATTTGTCACAGCTTGTCACATGGTACAAGGCTGTTGTGAATAGCCCTGTACCATGTGACCTCTGTGATCATTCACAGATTTCACACGTAGTAAGCAATGATGTCAGAAGTGACATCTTGCTTACTACTCTGCATGTGATCACTGATTGGCCAATCAGTGATCAAATGATCGGGACCTTATACAGAGGTCCCGTCCAACGATCGGTGTTCCACTGTGTCCGGAGGACACAGTGGGCACCGGATCGCGGTGCTGTGCGCTCCCAGGGAGCGCGCACAAGCAGGGTGCGGGGAGACCGTTTATAAATGGCCACCCGACCCTGCACTGAGACTGTCCTGCTGTTTATATTCCTAGATTGTAAGCTCGAAAGAGCAGGGCCCTCAATCCCCTCATGTTTTGCATTGTATTGGTATTGTTCTGTCACATGTTCTGTCCCCCTTTGTAATGTACAGCGCTGAGCGAACTATTGGCGCTTTATAAATACTGTATAATAATAATAATAATATACACGTTTATATGCGTTTTATATACGGCCGGACAGGAAATGGTTAAAGTGCCGGAAGGCGCCGGCACCAAGGGGTTAAGTAGAGTAATGGAGGGTTATAACCCCTGTCAGCTTTCTTTTTTTTTTGCCATCTATGTCTCCATTGAGAAGATTTCCCTTCATTTCCTGTCCTACAGTCACAACAGGAAGTGAGAAGAATCAGAATTCTTTCTTACATCAGAGGGCCGGATAAAATTTTGCAGAGGGCCATATTTGGCCCTTTGGCCGTAGTTTGGACACCTATATCCTATAGGGTAGAATTTCATACCCTTTCTTACTGGAATTTGGAATAAATCTGTATAATAGATATTCAGACTTCCCCCAAATTCCGTCAAATTTACATTTCATATTTCAACTAAAATAAGCCTTTAATCCCTCTGTGCTTTGGTTTGGTTGTGTGGAATGATATTTGAAAGCCAAAAATGGTAAAACGCATTTCGCGGCGCGGAGAGATAAGCAGCCATTTGTATTTATGAAGTGTGAGGACAGGGAGATGACAATGAAGTTATTTTGCAGGACAATTGAATCTTCCTCTGGGATGGACGCACGGCACACTTCAATACATAAATCACTTTCCTCCCTGCGAATAGACTTTTCTAGTATTCTATCACTTTGAACCGCATCAAATTCAGGCTGTCATCACATGAGATCTGCGTCGTAGCCGGTTAATCGTACTGTAAATCATGACCGGGGCCGCCTGGCATTGATGTATCTCCGCTGCATGTGGAAACAGCAAGACGCGTTTACTTAATGCAGCTTCACAGCAGAGCCGCCGAGCAGAAGATGGAGAGGAGCCCAGGCTATGAGCTTCCTGCAATGTGGTGGACGTCGCAGTTGGTTTCAGATTATATACCAGGCTTTGTCAATTGCAGTTCCATGATTCACCAAAAGGTTCTTTCAGCAATGAGCAGCGGAAGATTGAGCTCCTTCCTACCCTGTAAGGCAGTATTTTTGCATTGATCACCAATGTATGGTTCTGTTTTCCACTTATCCCCAATGTGAGGAAGCAATTTTCCATTGATCACCAATGTAAGGTGCAATTTTCCATTGATCACCACTGTAAGGTGCAATTTTCCACTGATCCATTCATTACCAGTATAAGGAAACAATTTTCCATTCATTACCAGTATAAGGAAACAATTTTCCATTCATTACCAGTGTAAGGAAGCAATTTTCCATTGATCACCAGTGTAAGATGCATTTTTCCATTCATTACCAGTGTAGAAAGCAATTTTCCATTATCTGTTGGTGTAAGGAAGCAATTTTCCATTGATCACCAATGTAAAGAAGCAATTTTCCATTGATCATCAGTGTAAGTAACCAATTTTCCATTGATCACCAATGTAAGGAACCAATTTTCCATTGATCACCAATGTAAGGAAGCAATTTATCATTGATCACCACTGTAAGATGCAATTTTCCATTCATTACCAGTGTAAGGAAGCAATTTTCCATTGATCAACAATGTAAGGAAGTAATTTTCCATTGATCACCAGTGTAAGATGCAATTTTCCATTGATCACCACTGTAAGAAATCAATTTTACACTGATCACTGCTGTAAGGTGCAATTTTCCATCGATCACTATTTTAAGGAAGGAATTTTCCACTTATCACCAATGTAAGGTGCAATTTTCCACTGATCACCACTGCAAGGTTCAATTTTCCATTGATCACCACTGTAAGGTGCAATTTTACATTGATCATTAATCTAAGGTGCAATTTTCCACTGATCACCAATGTGAGAAAGCAATTTTCCATTGATCACCACTGTAAGGTGCAGTTTTCCATTGATCATCAATCTAAGGTGCAATTTTCCACTGATCACCACTGTAAGGTGCAATTTTCCATTGATCATCAATCTAAGGTGCAATTTTCCACTGATCACCACTGTAAGGTGCAATTTTCAACTGATCACCACTGTAAGGTGAAATTTTCCATTGATCATCAATCTAAGGTGCAATTTTCCACTGATCACCACTGTAAGGTGCAATTTTCCATTGATCATCAATCTAAGGTGCAATTTTCCACTGATCACCACTGTAAGGTGCAATTTTCCACTGATCACCACTGTAAGGTGCAATTTTCCATTGATCATCAATCTAAGGTGAAATTTTCCACTGATCACCACTGTAAGGTGCAATTTTCCATTGATCATCAATCTAAGGTGCAATTTTCCACTGATCACCACTGTAAGGTGCAATTTTCCACTGATCACCACTGTAAGGTGCAATTTTCCATTGATCATCAATCTAAGGTGCAATTTTCCACTGATCACCACTGTAAGGTGAATTTTCCATTGATCATCAATCTAAGGTGAAATTTTCCACTGATCACCAATGTGAGAAAGTAAATTTCCATTGATCACCATTGTAAGGAAGGAATTTCCACTGATCACAAATGTACGAGGCGCACTTTTCTGTGGTTCATCAACACAAGGGAATATTATAATGATGATCAATGTAAGGTCCAGTGAGCTGAGAGTCCAAAAACTTTTATTGTTGGAGTTAGTTCAGCAGAAAAATACAAAAAAGTCAACTCATTTAGGGGATTCAAAGTTATTCCCCTTCCTCTGGGCTGCAAAACAAATATTGCAACTAGAGATGAGCGAATTATTCAAAAATTCGATTCGGCTGATTCGCCGAATTTGCGGGAGAAATTCGATTCGATGCAAATTTATTTGCCGCGAATTTAACTTATTAAAAGGGTTTCTAGGCTTCAGAGAGCCTTTATATTAGTGCAGAACACTGTACCTTTAATTTAAATGCCCTTGGAGTCTGTTGGGGAAGAGAAATAATACTGTCAGTCAGTATGACATGCAGATGAGTGCCGTCGATCTTAGAATCACCGCACACTTCACTCATTTGGGCAGTCACGGGGCACGACGAAGAAGAAGAAGAAGAAGAATGAAAAGAAGAAGAAGAAGAATGAAAAGAAGAATGAAAAGAAGAAGAAGAAGAATGAAAAGAAGAATGAAAAGAAGAAGAAGAAGAATGAAAAGAAGAAGAATGAAAAGAAGAATGAAAAGAAGGAGAAGAAGAATGAAAAGAAGAAGAAGAAGAAGAAGAAGAATGAAAATAAGAATGAAAAGAAGAAGAAGAAGAATGAAAAGAAGAAGAAGAATGAAAAGAAGAATGAGAAGAAGAATGAAAAGAAGAATGAAAAGAAGAAGAAGAAGAATGAAAAGAAGAAGAGGAAGAATGAAAAGAAGAAGAAGAAGAATGAAAAGAAGAAGAATGAAAAGAAGAAGAAGAATGAAAAGAATAATGAAAAGAAGAAGAAGAAGAATGAAAAGAAGAAGAAGAATGAAAAGAAGAAGAAGAAGAATGAAAAGAAGAATGAGAAGAAGAATGAAAAGAAGAATGAAAAGAAGAAGAAGAATGAAAAGAAGAAGAAGAAGAAGAAGAAGAAGAAGAATGAAAAGAAGAATGAGAAGAAGAATGAAAAGAAGAATGAAAAGAAGAATGAGAAGAATGAAAAGAAGAATGAAAAGAAGAAGAAGAATGAAAAGAAGAAGAAGAAGAATGAAAAGAAGAATGAAAAGAAGAAGAAGAAGAATGAAAAGAAGAAGAAGAAGAAGAATGAAAAGAAGAAGAATGAAAAGAAGAATGAAAAGAAGAAGAAGAAGAATGAAAAGAAGAAGAAGAAGAATGAAAAGAAGAATGAAAAGAAGAAGAAGAAGAATGAAAAGAAGAAGAAGAATGAAAAGAAGAAGAAGAAGAAGAATGAAAAGAAGAAGAAGTAGAATGAAAAGAAGAATGAAAAGAAGAAGAAGAAGAATGAAAAGAAGAAGAAGAAGAATGAAAAGAAGAAGAGGAATGAAAAGAAGAATGAAAAGAAGAAGAAGAAGAATGAAAAGAAGAATGAAAAGAAGAATGAAAAGAAGAAGAAGAAGAAGAATGAAAAGAAGAAGAATGAAAAGAAGAAGTATTCCAGTGCAGCAAAAAGTGTATCTGCAGAGAGCTCCGCTATTTCTGACAGTTCTCTGACAGTTCCTTCACATTTACAGCGGTTGAAACATTGTATCTATTTATTTCCGAATAAAAACATCTGTATCCTAAATGGAAACAAATAGATACAATGTTTCAACCGCTGTAAATGAACTGTCAGAACTGTCAGAAATAGCGGAGCTCTCTGCAGTGACACTTTTGCCGGCTGATCGGGAAAAATTCGATTCGTGCACCCGAAGTTTGCTAAAATTCGGATTCGATGCGAATCGAATTTTTCCTGATATTCGAAACGAATTCCACTTCGCCAGGTTCGATTCGCTCATCTCTAATTGCAACCATTGTCACAATGTATCCTAACATTGTATCTTCTTGCACACTCGGGACATTTACTGCGGCTTATTTAGTGGTTACATCCACCTATTTATAGCTACATTAAATATGGATTAATGCAGGCCATACACGGTTCAAATTCCGAACGATTTTTCATCCGAAAATCGAAAACGTTGTTCGCTCAGTAATCCGATGGTGCCATCAATGATTTTGAAAATCGGCTGACCAAGTCATAAAGTTCACCCCATATAACAGGCAAAACATCTGTTCCTTCCAGGTCACGACTCATGCGCCTATTCTTTTTAGAAAAACGATCGTACGATTTGACCATCATTGAGTCGAAAATCGGTCGTTTTCACTAATTTTCCAACATGGCGATCACCGAAAAAGGGGAAGAACTACAAAAATCGGCCGGTGCCATTGACCCACTAACAGAGCGAAAATCAGCCAATTATTCTTAGGTCCGATTTTCGGACAAAAAATCGGTCAAATTTTGATTCATATATGGCCAACCTAAGGGCAGATGATTCATGTAGCATTTATTTCCTGGAATTCATCTGCCCTTAGCTCAGGCATGCAGGCAGGAGGGTGTGCTTAGCTGAGTTGAAAACCTTCACAAATTCTCCAACATGAAACCGAAAAGGGGAGGAATCACGAAAATCGGTCGTTTCCATTGATCCACTAACAGAGTGAAAATTGGCCGATTATTCTTAGGTCCGATTTTCGGTCGAAAAATCCATCGAATTTCGACCTATGTATGGCCGGCCTTATAGCGCCATTTTATTTAGTAGTGACAAATCAAACAACTTTTTTTTTATTCACGTAGATGCCTCTTTGGTGGGGAACCCCTGTCGGCAGAGAACTGCCTTGAAAAAGTTCAGAAATCGGACTACCTATCCTCGGCCACTCCAGGAGTCCAGCATTCCACAATATGAATGAATGATTCAGTATACAGGGTGCTGAAGTCAAACTGTCCATGTGATAGTTGAACTTTCTCAGAATTTTTAACCTCCCTGGAGCAGGGGTGGACTGACAACTCATGGGGCCCCCGGGCAATAGGTGATCATGGGGCCCCTGTGTCCTTGCCCAAACTCAAAAAAGCCTATGAAAAAGGTACCAGGGGCATCTCATGGGGCCCCCTACTGATCCCGGGCCCTCGGGCAGTGCCCGAGTTTCCAAATGGTCAGTCCGCCCCTGCTCTGGAAGTATTCCCGAGTGTAGCCCGGGGTAAAGTTTCAGCACCACAAGCGGTAACCCCCCCGAGCTACACTCAGGAATACACTGCAGCGTTGCTCCGGGATCTCTTCTTCACTTACCTTGTCCTGCGCTCCCGCGATGTCCCCCCTGCAGTGTCCCCTGTAATGTCCTCCGGCCGATGCCGGCATCTGTCATCCGGGTTCCATTCCCTGCGATGTCGGGACGTACGGGGGGCGAAACTGGCGGGAAATTTTAAAATTTTAAATGTGACATTCACTAAATCCACTAAAATCACATAGTATAACATTCCTGTATCAAACCATTTCACATACATTTTGTCCCGAGTGCTTTGTCCGGCGCCCTGCCTGCATTTTTCCCGTTCTTTCTTCCTGGAAACTGAGAAACGTCCATGGCGTCCAAAAAGCGTCCCTTTAGGACAAAAGCGGTTTTAGACCGGCTAGAGAACAGCGATAGTAAATCAGAACCACTTGCAGAATTGAGTGATAATGATTCGTGGGGGAAATTCATCATCAGACACTGAAAACGATTCTGCGACTGAGCTCAGCAATGTGCGAATTTGGCGCTATATTTCACATTTCAGTGTTTTTGATTTGATTATATTATTGAATTAAATTTATTATTATTATATTATTATTTTTTATGATTATTTATTAACCTCCTTAGCGGTATTCCTGAGTGTAGCTCGGGGTAAAATTTCAATACCAAGAGCGGTAACCCCGAGCTACACTTGGGCTTACCATGCGGCGTTCTCCGGGGGTCCCTGCAGCACTTACCTTGTCCTTCGCTCCCACGATGTGTCCCCTGCAGCGTCCCCGGCCATCTCCTCCGGCCGATGCCGGCATCCGGCTTCTGTGTTCCGGTCCCTGTGACGTCGGAACGTACGGGCGCCGGAACGCGGGAAATTTGAAATTTTTAAAAAATTTCATTTTTGCTGTCATTGCTGTTTCAATGCATTTCACATACATTTTGTCCCGAGTGCTTTGTCCGGCGCCCTGCCTGCATTTTGACTGTTCTTTCTGCCTGGAAACTTAGAAAAGTCCATGGCGTCCAAAAAGCGTCCCTTTACGTCAAAAGCGGTTTTAGACCGGCTAGAGAACAGCGATAGTAAATCAGAACCACTTGCAGAATTGAGTGATAATGATTCGTGGGGAAAATTCCTCATCAGACACTGAAAACGATTCTGCGACTTTGCTCAGCGATGTGTGAACTTGGCGCTCTATTTCACATTTCAGAGTTTTTGGTTTGATTATATTATTGAATTAAATTTATTATTATTTTTTATGATTATTTATTAAATTATAATTTATGATTTCGTGTTTCAAATTTTATCATCCCCGGGATGTTTACTAGACTCCTGTTTGGATAGATTTCAGTGAGTTATTCCTAAGAATTACAGGCCTACAATAAAAAAACATACATATTTCCATGCATAAAAAAAAGTACCGCTTTGAGCACAGAAATACTGACATAATCAGACCGCTAGGGAGGTTAATAATTATATATTCTTGATTTTGTTCTCTATAGTTACAAGTTATAGCTTATTTATTGTGATTGTTTTCTATGTATTTCAGGATTCTACTCTTGTGTACCCTGTCGTCCTTAAAGTGGATCCCAATGGATTTTTTATACACTGGGTGGATCAAAACAAGGTAAGAGAGATGGATATTCATTGTCCTTTAAAATATAAATTTGTACTTACATGGAGTTCAATTTCAGCGCAAGGGTTAGATATTCTGCCAGGTTTTATTTGCTCTCTTTAATCCCCGTGGGGAGACTTGCCCTCACTTCCTGTCCCGGTACCACAGAATCACAAGGACAAGAAGTGATGGAATTGAATTGATTGACTAAAGGAGTTGAGATTAAATTGTGCAAATATTCGTTTTAATTCGCTTTAATTATTTAATCATGAAAAACAGCTAATTTCTCCTTAATTTGAATACCCATTTATTATATCCTGATGAAATTAGTAAACAGGAACTTGCTTTTCACATAATTGGATAATTAAAGTGAATATTTTCTGAATTTATTGAGTGAAGACGATCAACTTGTTTAGTAAATCCACCTCTCTATCTCTGATAGGAAAAGGGGGTGACACCTACATCTGCTTATTTCTTGCCCTGGTGTCACTGGGACATGAAGAGAGGAGTACTATCCCCAATGGGGACATAGAGGTTTTTGCATTTATCTTCAAGAAACAAAAGACAATGGACTTGTTTAGTAATGTCCGTCTCTCTATCTCTCTGATGGGGATGGGGGGTGACACCTACATCTGCTTATTTCTTGTCCCGGTGTCACTGGGACATGAAGAGAGGAGTATTATCCCCGGTGGGAACACAGAGGTTTCTGCTCATATCTACAATAAACAAAAGATGATCAACTTGTTTAGTAAATCCATCTCTCTATCTCTCTGATGGGGATGGGGCCGACACCTACATCTGCTTATTTCTTGCCCTGGTGTCACTGGGACATGAAGAGAGGAGTACTATCCCCAGTAGCAACATAGAGGTTTCTGCTTGTATCTACAATAAACAAAAAATGATCAACTTGTTTAGTAAATCCGTCTCTATATCTCTCTGATGGGGATGGGGCTGACACCTACATCTGCTTATTTCTTGCCCTGGTGTCACTGGGACATGAGAGGAGTACTATCCCCGGTGGGGACATAGAGGTTTCTGCTTGTATCTACAATAAACAAAAGATGATGGACTTGTTTAGTAAATCTGTCTCTCTGTCTCTCTGATGGGGATGGGGGTGACACCTAGATCCGCTTATTTCTTGTAGTGGTGTCACTGGGGCATGAAGAGAGGAGTATTATCCCCAGTGGGGACATAGAGGTTTTTGCATTTATCTACAAGAAACAAAAGACGATGGACTTGTTTAGTAACTCTGCCTTTCCATCTCTCTGATGGGGGTGACACCTACATCCTCTTATTTCTTGTCCTGGTGTCACTAGGACACAAAGAGAGGAGTATTATCCTCAGTAGGGACATAGAGGTTGTTACACTTATCTGCAATAAAGACAAACTCTAGAACTGGTTATTAAGTGATTATACAGTTACTATGATATGTTTCCATTTATGAGTATAGAGTATAATGCATTGGAATATATTATGGACAATGCTGAGTCTTCTTTTTTGCTTTTTCTATCTGTCAGTCTTGTATGAACTCCTTTTTAATAGGTATTGATCACTAAGCAGCCGCTGGTGTGAGTCAGTTAATTCTAGTTTCTTCTTGATGAGTGTCAGCATTCTGGTTTCTCTTAACCACTTCCAGTCCGGACACTTTTACCCCCTTCCTGTCCAGGGCAATTTTCAGCTTTCAGCGCTATCACACTTTGAATGGCAATTGCGCGGTCATGCAACACTGTACCCAAATGAATTTTTTACCATTTTTTTGAGACAGATAAAGCTTTATTTTGGTGGTATTTATTAACCACTGGGATTTTTATTTTTTTTGTTATGTAAATGAAAAAGTCCAAAATTTTTTTAAAAAAGTGTTTTTTTAATAAAATTTTGCAAATAAATAATATTTCATCATAAATCTTTGCCAAAATTTATTCCGTTATCTTTTTAGTAAAAAAAAAAATCCAAATTAGTTTATAACCAAAAACATTTTTTTTTATATATATATATTTTTTTAATATTATTATTATTATATATTATTTTTTTTTACATACTGTCACCCTAGCAGTACAGTGTCACCATGGTGACACTGTACTACCTGTGGGGGGTGATGAAGATTTTTTTTTTTTTTTTTTACACTGATTGCTTTTACACCCATATAGGATGTAAAAGCAATAATTTCTCTTTCTCCCTGTCTGCATTCTTGCACTCATTGAGAAGTACTGAGTGAGCTGTGATTGGTCACAGCTTGTCACATGGTACAAGGCTGTTGTGAATAGCCTTGTACCATGTGACCTCTGTGATCATTCACAGATTTCACACGTAGTAAGCAATGATGTCACAAGTGCCATCTTGCTTACTACTTTGCATGTGATCACTGATTGGCCAATCAGTGATCACATGATCAGAACCTCGTACAGAGTCTGGAGGACACAGCGGGCACCGGATCGCGGTGCTGCTCGCCCCACCCGACTCTGCACTGCCACCGTCCGGCCGTTTATATACAACGGCTGGTTGGGAAGTGGTTAAAGGGTTCATGCACACGGCGTAATAAGCTGTATAGCCATTTGACCATAATCCTCCTGTACCCTTCTCCTCTCCCTCCTAGATTGTAAGCTCCAAG
Source organism: Staurois parvus (assembly GCF_062004578.1). Taxonomy (NCBI): domain Eukaryota; kingdom Metazoa; phylum Chordata; class Amphibia; order Anura; family Ranidae; genus Staurois; species Staurois parvus. The sequence continues at coordinate 767,899 of NW_028318044.1, read as the reverse complement.
GAGCAGGGCCCTCGAACCCATCGTTTATTTTATTGTATTGTTACTGTACTGTCTCGTGTATTGTCTCCCATTGTAGTGTACAGCGCTGAGCAAACTATTGGCGCTATATAAATGCTGTGTAATAATAATAATAATTTGGCGCCCCAGAACCACAGGTGTTGCGCACTGCAACCTGTACATATGAATTACAAGACACCACTGTATGCGGGTGTACAAGGGCATATGCAGCTCTGATTGTAAACATACGTACACCCTAGTCTGTCTACAAAGGTGTACGTTCATATGCGTGCATGCGTTTGTGCAAATACTGGCATGTACCCCCTGTATCCAGGAATTCATATGTAAAGGCAACACCTATGGTTCCCAGAATCCAAAATACAGCAGGGTTTTCCATTGTATGTTCCAGTATGCCTTTTGAATGATTCCTAAGTGTGCAATTCTTTTCTTTAGTTTTGGATAGAGTGGGAGATGACTACAACCCCTGTCATGTTTTACTGGTAGCTGGGACTCCAATAGAGAGGTTAACTCTCCTGCCTTGCCCTGAAGACAGGGGGTTCAGCAGAGAGGAAGTGGAGGGAAATCTACAACAGCAGCACAAACAGAAATAAACCATTTTTAAGGGCCGGTTCACATACACTATATTGCCAAAAGTATTGGGCCTTTACACGCACATGAACTTTAATGGCCCCCCAGTCTTAGTTCGTAGGGTTCAATATTGAGTTGGCCCCGCCCTTTGCAGCTATAACAGCTTCAACTCTTCTGGGAAGGCCGTCCACAAGGTTTAGGAGGGTGTCTATGGGAAGGTTGGACCATTCTTCCAGAAGCACATTTGTCAGGTCAGGCACTGATGTCGGGGGAGGAGGCCTGGCTCGCAGTCTTCGCTCTAATTCATCCCAAAGGTGTTCTATGGGGTTGAGGTCAGGACTCTGTGCAGGCCAGTCAAGTTCCTCCACCCCAAACTGGCTCCTCCATGTCTTTATGGACCTTGCTTTGTGCACTGGTGGGCAGTCATGTTGGAACAGGAAGGGGCCATCCCCAAACTCTTCCCACAAAGTTGGGAGCATGAAATTGTCCAAAATGTCTTGGTATGCTGACACCTTAAGAATTCCCTTCACTGGAACTAGGGGGCCAAGCCCAACCCCTGAAAAACAACCCCACACCATAATCCCCCCTCCACCAAACTTTACACTTGGCACAATGCAGTCATGCAAGTACCGTTCTCCCGTTGAATCTATGCCATGAAGAATTAAGGCAGTTCTGAAGGCAAAAGGCGGTCCAACCTTTTACTAGCAACGTGTACCTAATTAGGTGGCTGGTGAGTGTACAGGGATGATGTTTTTTCATTTTTGGGGGTCCTGGAATACTTAAGAAAAAATTGGAAGGTATATGAAAGGATGGAGATGTCTGTTTTAAACTTTTGGGGTTCCAGGAACACTCAATAAAACATTGGAAAGTATATTCAAGAACATGAGGGTGCATGTTTTTCATGTCATGGGGGTCCTGGAACACTCAATAAAACAATGTAAGGTATATTCAGGGGTAAGATTATTTTTTGGGGGGTCCTGAAGCATTCAACAAAACATTAGAAGGTATATGCAAGGATGGGGGTGTCTGTTTTCCATGACTGTGGCTGCTTTGTCACATTCTTGGATGGAGAGGTTTATTATGACCCGAGGTGAGCGAGTGTATTTGCTGGTTGCATAGAATCTTTCACAATTGGGTTCAAGTCTACCATAATTGATGTACGCAAGTTTCAGTTTCTGCCAAGCATTTCAAACTTTTGTAAATTGGTTTGGATCCCCACTTAACAATCTTATTTACATCATGACATTATTATACTCATAATGAACTCCTTGCAGTAGAACTATATACACTAAACATTGACTTTTGATAAACCTTGAAGGATTTGCATAAAATCGATTCCTTTTTCCTAAGAATCTGAGGCACGGAGCTCATTTCTAGATGCAGAGAAATGACTTCCATAATCTCTGTTTTTTTGTTCAGTATATCAAATGTGACATTTAATTCATTTTCTTTACTCTCTGAATCCCAGTTTTATCTCATATTAATTCTGTTTGCTCTTCCGTCGCCCTTTGAAATCATTTAATTTATTCATTATGTCTTCTTTTTATTGTGCGAGCTTCATGATGTGCACGTTGGCGATGATTAATTGCGCCGGTTGAAGTGTACTTCTGTTTTGCTATGTTGTATATGGCTTCGTAGATGATTTGACTTCTTTCGTCATTGCCTCAACTTACAATGGGGGGGTAAATCTAGAATGGATTAGTAAAGCATAGTTAAAGCAGATCAACAATGTACTCAAGTACCTTGACTATCGCTCTTAAATAAGTAATCAGTGAAAGAAGTACTGAAATACGCATCTTCCCTATAGAAACCTTGTGAGTATGACTACCTCCAGTGCCAATCACATGACCAAATGGACGGTTTTAGGAGGGGGGATATTCAGGCAGCCAATCAGCAGCTGTTCCGAAATTCTGAGGCTCCTCTGTAACAGGGACTGCATGACCCCTACCTTCGTATTGGCTCATGTGATGAACACCGGTGGAATTAAATTAGAAAGAATGTGTGGAGCTCATAGCATATGGAAGAGATTGTAGATCAATGCTGCTGCAGTTAAGAAACCACCCCAGGGGATTCTATTCATTTTTTAATTGCCTTAGTGTAAATCCCAATACGCACTCAGAGATAAAAGGTAATATAAAGTCCATGAGCATTCACATCATACTGTCTCTTTATTTGCAGTTGGAAAAAGTCTAAAAACCTATAAAAGCTCATCCAGCCAATGATACAAAAAAGCTCATCCAGCCAATGATACAAAAAATAGGTGTAGCGCTCTCTAACAAAACAGTGACTAGAATCCCGATAGGGAATAATAATGTGACAAATGGTGGAAAAAACAACCAGCTAAAAGTGATCCAATAATGGATAAATAACACAAGTGAACTAGAGAGAAGGAGGTCTTGTGAGGAGCGGAGTGTGCGTGTTGGGTGGTACTTGGATATTAGGTCACTGATGTAGTTCGGGGCAGTATGGTGGACAGCTTTGTACGTCACCATTTTGTGTATCATTGGATCAATTATATATTAGGGGTTTATATATTTATTTATATATTTGTTATTTGATTTGAGTGTTTGGACACGGAGCACTTGTTTGTCACCTTTTGTGCAGGATTTATCTCCCAGTGCTGGGATCACAGGTGTGTTTTTACTACATACCAATACATTGCATTGTGGTTATTCACTTGTGTTATTTATCCATTATTGGATCACTTTTAGCTGGCTGTTTTTTCCACTATTTGTCACATTATTATTCCCTATTGGGGATTCTAGTCACTGTTTTGTTAGAGAGCGATACACCTATTTTTTATATTTTTTGCTTTTTTTACTTTTAGGTAATAAGGTGCAGGTGTTAGCAGCCTTTATATTAGGTTCTGAGCGCAGGAGGTCCTCTTTATATATTTGTTTCATCCAGCCAATGACCATTTCCCATGCGATCAGAGCACTTTCTCAAGATGTTCAGGTTATTAGAAGGGCCCAAGGTCATTGGATATGTAGGTGAGATGACTATTTTGGCTTTTATGTTACTGGAGAGCAGGGCAGACTGGAAAAGGGGCCATGATCCAGGAATATATATGTTATGTTTCAAGGCATTCTGAAAGATTAGATGAAAGGGGGTTGTGTTACCTGAGCAGTTTTAGTACCTTATAGCAGAACTGGAAATATTCTCATTTAATGTAGATTCACAAATAGATCAGCTTTTATCAACCTTTTTACCATGAAGGAGCCTTTAAAATAAATGTCATGTCTTAAGGAACCCCTGCTAATAATTAAACATATATCAAAAGCTCATTGTGTATTAGAATAAACATTAAGTTGAGACAACTTACATAGTTACATGTTGGTTGAAAAAAGATAAAAATCCATCCAGTTCAACCAAAAAAAAAAAAGTTATAATCCTATACCCACAGTTGATCCAGAGGAAGTAAAAAACCCCAGCAAAGAATGATCCAATTTGCTCCTGCAGGGAAAAAAAATTGCTTTCTGATTACTCGAGAGGCAGTCGGATATTCCCTGGATCAACTTTACCTATAAATGTTATATCCAGTTATATTCTGTGTATCCAAGAAAGAATGCAGGACTTTCCTACAGCAATCCACTGAGCTGGCTAGAAACAACTTTTGATCTCCTCTTCTCAAGAAAAAATAAATTCAGTTCCTCTAATCTTTCCTCATAGCTGATCTCCTCCATGCCTCTTATCAGTTTGGTTGCCCTTCCCTGTACTTTCTCCAGTTCCCCAATGTTCTTTTTGTGAATTGGAGCCCAAAACTGAACTGCATATTCCAGATGAGGTGTCACTAATGATTTGTACCGGGGGAATGATATCTCTCTCTCTGGAGTCTATACCTCTCCTAATACAAGAGAGGATTTTGCTCGCTTTAGAAACCGCAGCTTGGTATTGCATGCCATTATTAAGCTTGTGATCTACCAGAACCCCCAGATCCTTCACCATTGACCCCCCCAGTTGTACCCCCCCAGTATGTATGATGCATGCATATTCTTATCCCCCAAGTGCAGAACCTTACATTTATCAACATTAAACCTCATTTGCCACATAGTTGTCCAATTACACAGAGCATTGAGGTCGACTTGTAAGTTGGAGACATCCTGTAAGGACGTTATTCCACGGCACAGCTTTGTGTCATCTGCAAAGATTGAAAGGGTATTTTTAATCTCAGACCCGATATCATTTATGAATATATTAAAACGTAAGGGTCCCAACACTGAACCTTGGGGTACCCCACTAATAACACTGAACCTTGGGGTACCCCACTAATAACACTGAACCTTGGGGTACCCCACTAATAACACTGAACCTTGGGGTACCCCACTAATAACACTGAACCTTGGGGTACCCCACTAACAACCCTAGACCATTCAGAGTATGAATCATTAAACACTACTCTCTGAATACCATCTTTAACCAGTTTTCTATCCATTTACATACAGATTTTTCTAAGCCTGTAAACTTTACCTTACACATTAGCCGTGTGTGGGGAACTGCGTCAAACGCTTTTGCAAAATCCAAGTATACCAAATCCACCACCACCCCTCTGTCCAAGTATACCATGTCCACCACCACCCCTCTTTCCAAGTATACCAAATCCACCACCACCCCTCTGTCCAAGTATACCATGTCCACCACCACCCCTCTGTCCAAGTATACCATGTCCACCACCACCCCTCTGTCCAAGTATACCATGTCCACCACCACCCCTCTGTCCAAGTTTACCAAATCCACCACCACTCCTCTGTCCAAGTATACCATGTTCACAGCCACCACTCTGTCTAAGGTTTTGCTCACCTCCTTAGAGTTGTTTGGCAACTTCTGTCTTTCATGAATCCATGCTGTCTTTTGCTTAAAATATTTTTTTCCAGCAAGAACTCCTCTCTGTGGTCTTTTAAACTCTCCAATATCTTCCCAACTATAGACATTAAACTAACAGGTCTATAATTACTTGGTAAAGATTTTGACCCCTTTTTAAATATAGGCACCACGTTGACCTTACACCAATCCAGTGGTACTATGCTAGTTATTAAAGAGTCCCAAAAAACTAGAAACAATGGCTTTGAAATGACAGAGCTCAATTCTTTAAGGACCAATGGGTGTATGCCATCTGTTCCAGGTGCTTTATTCACCTTTATTCTAAATATTTCTGGATCATATCAGTTGTGAGCCAATGTGGATCATCTGGGGCTGCGTCAATACCATGCCCATTATAGACAAGACACAATTTGTCCCAACTGAGGCAACCATTGGAGGTCAATGGGGGAAAATTCTCCTTATGTCAATGGAAAGAATGTTTCTTACATTGGTGTTTAACAGGCAGAATTTTCCCTACATTGCAGGCCAATGGAAAAAATGTTCCTTACATTGGTAGTCGATGGTAGGAATGTTCCTTAGATTAGTGGTCAATAGGAAGAATGTTTCTTACATTGGTGGTCAATGGGAAAAATGTTTCTTGCATTGGTGGTTGACAGGCAGCATTTTCCTTACATCGTTGGCCAATGGTAAGAACATTCCTTACATTGGGGGTCAATGGAAAGAATGTTTCTTGCACGATATTCTGGGGGAGGTTGTGAAGATTCGGGGTCTTGAGAAGGGCAGGCAGTCTCTGGCGGTCTGGATAAGGGTGTGGAGGAATATCAGACCTGCCTTTGGTATGCTGTCCTTCTGTGGATGAGGGGCTCTTTTATTATGCTGTTCTTTTCACTCCCTTAGTTTTTGTTGCTTGAGATCCTCTTTTTGAAGAAGGGCTGCATGCATAATGGGGGCAGGGTTATTTCTTGATCTCTCAGGTTTGATGTCTGGTGTAGTGATATGAGTCTTAGTAAGATTTATTTCCTTCAGTAATGACATGTTCATTTCTGAGAGTTTTGCTTGTTTGACAGCAGATTTTGCTATATTTATTTTTGTTTTTGTGTAAATATGTATATAATTATTTTTTAATATTCTGTGTATGATTTTATGCTTATTGATTACAAGACTTTTAATAAAGAAAAATTTAGAATAATGCTCCTAACATTGGGGGACAATGGGAAGAATGTCCCTTACATTGGTGATCAGTTGGAAGGTTTTTTATATATTGGTGCTCAATGGAAAAAATGTTTCCTTATTTTGGTGGCCAGTGGAAAGAATGTTTCTTACATTGGTGGTTGGTAGTAAGAACATTCCTTACATTGGTGGTCAATGGGAAGATGTGCTTTACATTGGTAGTCAATGGGAAGAATGTTTCTTACATTGGTGGTTGATCGGAAGAATGTTCCTTACATTGGTGGTCAATGGGAAAAATGTTGCTTATATTGGTGGTCATTTGGAAGAATGTTCCTTCCATTGGTGGTCAATGGGAAAAATGTTGCTTATATTGGTGGTCAATTGGAAGAATGTTCCTTACATTGGTGGTCAATGGGAAAAATGTTGCTTATATTGGTGGTCAATTGGAAGAATGTTCCTTACATTGGTGGTCAATTGGAAGAATGTTTCTTACATTGGTGGTTGGTCGGAAGAATGTTCCTTACATTGGTGGGCAATTGGAAGAATGTTCCTTACATTGGTGGTCAGTGGGAAGAATATTTTTAACATTGGTGGCCAATGGGAAAAATGTTACATTGGTGATCTATAAGAAGAATGTTTCCTATAGTGGCGATCAATAGGAAGACTGCTTCTTAAAATCATGATCAGTGAGAAGACTGGTCCTCTTACATATAGCTGAAAAGATCATTGGTGTCATTGGTTACTTATATGAAAGGCAAAAATTGCTCCTTTAAAGGAACCCTAGTTGAGAAAGGCTGCAGTAGATTGCATTCTGGTTCTCTGAGATGATACTAACTAGGTGCTCAATTCAGATGTACAAGCAAAACGTCTCCTTTATTATAGGAGAGAAAAAGTAAATGGTAGGAAAGCTTAGGACCGGGCACCTGTAGCTAAGACTTGAATTCTTTTTCTGACTAGCAGTAAACACGGAGGCTGGAATTTTATTGGATTTTGGGTCCAACACAGAAGCTTTTTGCAAATGTTTATTTTCTCTCATTATATTTTTTGCATCAGATCACATTTCATGAATACATTGTTTTGGTATGGAATTATTATACGTCACCATTAATCTCATATTTAGTGACAGGCTCTGTTTCTCATGAATCTGCATCTTTTCTCAGGCGGTGTTATTTTTTCTTTACCTGGAGGGGCTCTACCAGGGCCCCATGCACAGTGTTTGCCAAGCTCTTCTAAACACCAGGAGAAAAGCAGCATCAAAACACATCTAAAGCCGGGTTTATGCAAGGGCGTTTAGGTGTGTTCAGACCAGGGGCGGACTGACAACTTATGGGGCCCCCGGGCAATAGGGGATCATGGGGCCCCTGTGTCCTTGCCCAAACTCAAAAAAGCCTATGAAAAAGGTACCAGAGGCATCTCATGGAGCCCCCTACTGACCCCGGGCCCTCGAGCACTGCCCGAGTTTCCAAATGGTCAGTCTGCCCCTGGGCTCTACTTTCTCTTCTCCTCAATAGATAGCTCACAGAAACCCACTGATCACAACAACCAGCGCTTAGTGCTTTTTATAAAAAACAATATAATTAATTAGTTAGTCTGGCTAAAAAAAGACAAGTCCATCCAGTTCAACCATAAAAAAAAAAAAAAAAAGTTATAATCCTACACCCACAGTTGATCCAGAGGAAGGCAAAAAAAACCATCAAAGCATGACCAATTGGCTCCTGCAGGGAAAAAAATTCCTTCCTGATCCTCTGATAGTCTTTGTAAATTCTTTACATACAGAATATGGCAAAGATAGATAATATAATATGCATTAGGTGTAGCAGAGTCACGAAATCTTTAAAAAAGTGATTGCTAAAATTAGAAAATACCAAATGCGGTATGCTTTTGTGAGTTGACAATGCAGCCGTATTGAAGTCTGACGTGCTATTGACTCTCCAAGAAGATTGGATTGGTTATTTTTGGGCATTAGCAGCAAAGGCCTCAGGTTGTATTATTATAAACTACAGGAAGTCCAAAAATGTCAAATGTTGCCAAGAGAGACAGGAAAAAGAAACGTCCATGCTGGCTCTACGGACAAAGGAGCGTTGCTGTTTACATCAATTCCCCTTCGCAGTTAGGGGGTGAGGGACAGTAGACTCACTTTACAAAGCTAGGAAACCAGAGTAGGAGCCATAATTTTTTTAAAAAAGTGACCTTTATTTTTAACTTATTCCAATGAAATTTCAAAATTGCAGTTACATGGCTGAAAATAAAGAACGTACTCTTTGTGTAAGGCTTTGTAAATTGAGCCTAACTGTGTTATCGGCCAACAAAGTAAGCAAAAGTATGGAAAGCAGAGGTTTTCTTTGAATGGGTTGTAACCCTCAGATATGAAATATGATAAAAGCATATGCTTCTACAGTGTGTACTTGTCCTAGTCCAGAGCACTAAGTGTCATTTATTCCTGCTGTTTTGTTTCTCTGCTATCTGAATGAATCACTTCTGACAAGTTTTCCCGACACCAAGAAAAACAAGGTGACAGGGGAGGGACCTCCAGCAGATTGACAGCCTCAGCTTTATTTCTGTGAGCTGTGTGGAGGGGGGAAGGGGGTCTCTTACCTCCAATCAGCTCTCAGAGCTCTCCTCATTGAACGCTGCAGAGTGTAATTTCAGCTCTCCACCCAGTTTTTATAACTGCTCAGACAAGCTTTCTAAATTCATCACTTTGAACAGATCACTTTGAGAAGAGAAGACTGCAGATAAACAGGTACAACGTATGTTGGAGGATGTGTTTCATCTCTGTGTATCACTTGAGGCCTGTTACTTTACTGTATATACACTATATTGCCAAACGTATTGGGCCAGCCCTCCAAATCATGTGATTCACCTCCAATCACCTCTATGGCCACAGGTATATAAAATCAAGCTCCTAGGCATGCAGGCGGCTTCTACAAACATTGGTGAAAGAATGGGTCGCTCTCAGGAGCTCAGTGACTCCAAGCGTGGTCCCGTGATAGGTGGCCACCTGTGCAATAAGTCCATCCGTGACATTTCCTGGCTACTAAATATTCCACGCTCAACTATTAGTGGGATTATAAGAAAGTGGAAGCAACTGGGAACAACAGCAACTCAAATACCAATGACTGTAAACACTCCCAAATAAATATAAATAAAAAACCTAACCCAAAAGAAAAGAAAACTTTCACCCTTGAAAGTGATACAATATATGAGCTCTTTTCTCAATCGCACTCTAATCCAATCCTAAAAATTACACCTAAATAATCAATTCTTAAATACATAGACCAACGAATAAATGAAACCAGAACATAAATAAAAGTCCAAAAAATGTCTCTGAAATATCAAAATGTTCAAATAACTTTCTTGTCCACCTCCAAATCACATCGTGTAAAGCTGTGCAAGGTATTCAACGTATGGTATTCCAATGTTGATGAACCTCAAAAAAATATATATAAACTAGAAATGGTGCATTACCTTTTACAAATAAACACTTGTGCAAAAATAATGTGCCGTGCACACTGTGTCAACAAATGTGCAAAAAAAAAAAAATATATAAACAAATAAATGAACTTGTGCGCCACTGAGGTATACTTTAGGTAATATGAGTATTAGATCGCTGGTTAATATGCCCACTCTCCTATGATGTGCGTTTATAAACAAAGTATTTAAAAAATTACCCCGCTCTAATACCATCAAAAAGTGCGGACAAAAAAGTGCAAAGTGCTTATAAAATAATATAACAATAATATATATAAAGTGACTGATGTGAGTAAATAATTAAAAAAGATCTAAGAATTAAATAAATTCATACAATGGTGTCTTATTGTCAAATCACTATTTGTGCCATCCTTATATGAATGTGCAACTATTCCATCTATAAACCACAAAAAAAAATATATGCTATAACTAAAAATAAAAATAAAAAATAAAAATGAAAATAAAAATGAAAAAATATTAAAAAAAACAGGAAACAGCAGTACTGTCCCAAATGTGTCCCCCGGACGAAGCTACAAAATCCCTGTAGCGCAACGCGTTGGGGAGGGGCAGTGACATCTCCACGCATCCTATCTACTATACGGCGAGTACTGAAGGTGTGTGGACACACACCCACCTCTATGTTTCAGCTGCAAGCTGCGGATTTTTGACAGATCTAAAAGCGCTATTGTATTACATGACATGTGAGTGCATTATGGAAGCACATTAAAAGCTGTTTTTACCCGTGGGATAAGACACCATATTCTTTATTTCTCTTTTACATGAGACACACGAGGAGCATAAAGGCAGAGGATTGAGGAGTGGATCAGAGGAGGGAGTATCCCTCACACAGGTTTCCAACATTATTGCAAAGACCTGATCTACATACTGAAGGAGAGCATATCTTTGCTGGACACATTTGGGACAGTACTGCTGTTTCCTTTTCAGCAGTTTTTTAATTTTTTTTTTTTTTTATTTATTATTTATTATTATTATTTTTTTAGTTATAGCATATATATTTTTTTGTGGTTTATAGATGGAATAGTTGCACATTCATATAAGGATGGCACAAATAGTGATTTGACAATAAGACACCATTGTATCAATTTATTTAATTCTTATATCTTTTTTAATTATTTACTCACATCGGTCACTTTATATATATTCAATCAATCAATAAGCTCCTATATTATCACCCTCCACACAAAATCACAACTTTCTCCCTAGAAAGTATACAATCTAATAAATCCTTTTTGTGATACACATATAAATCCCCGAAAAAACTCCAACTATTGATATAATCAGTATGACTTCAACTAAATTGTGTTTACATAAACCAACACCCAATTCCGTCTTAAAGAACAAAAAAAAACCAAAAACCTCAAAAAAATCAAAAATTAAAAATAAAAATATATATATAAAAAATTATGTATAAAAATTGTATTCAGTAAACCCAAAGTGTCCAAGTTCCAACTTTTTTACTTCAATCCAGTAAAGCAGAAATTGGTTTTAAAACTCCATGATCACCTCAAAGAAAAAGAAAAACAATTCATAGTGTATTACCCTTTAAAAATATATATATATATACTTCACTCTGTGCACAACACAAAAACACACCAAAAATTTGTGCAAAATAAATTAGATATATATCACAATCTTAGGCAGAATCCATAAAAAGGGCCACATTTTTAATAGTAACTTACATATAAAACAGGGAAATCCAGCTTCCAGTATTACTCTCTCAAGTTTCAGGTTGAAAACCACATGTTTCCAACCAACAAAATGGCCGCGGCGACACTTCAGGTTAGCGTGCGTGCGTGATGACGTCACTCTCTGACGCGTTTCGTCACTTCCGGACTTCATCTGAAGGGAATATATATTATTGTTATATTATTTTACAAGCACTTTGCACTTTTTTGTCTGCACTTTTTGATGGTATTAGAGCGCGGTAATTATTTAAATACTTTGTAAATATAAATATATGTTACACACAATAAGTATGAATAAACTTGTTATCACACGTGAGCAAAAGTGAACTCTCCAAAAACATAAAAACCGTGTTCTTTGCTAGATGTGGTAGTGAACTCAAACACTGCAAAAATTTGAACTACCACAAATAAATACAATAATGAATATCAAAAATGTGCAACTTAGGTGAAAACACTCCAAATTTGTGCAGCAATGAATAATTACCCTAGAGAGGTAATGTCACATTTTTCACATAGTAGATGCTGGCACCTCCAAGCTTCTTAGCACTCCTTTTAGCGTGCTCCCATGTCCCTCAGAAGGCAAATCAAATGTTTAGAGGCTCCTCTTCTGCCACTTTCAGCAACGTTTCCTCTATACTTCCTCACCACTCACCCAGCTACTCAGCCACCAAGTGGTAGGCCACGTCACATGACAGGGTGGGGTCAGCGCATGCTGAAGCGCACAGTGCGCAATGTGCAACTTAGGTGAAAACACTCCAAATTATGTGTGTGTTTTCACGGATGGAGGGTGTGGGTCCTCGGGCCTACCCTGAAGTCTAGGGGGAGGATGTGTGGCCTTTTGGTTCCTTCCTCCCCTGATCCCTAGGGGGCTTTTCTTCAGGAGAGCCCCCTGACCAAGTACTGTGTGTCTGGCTTCGGCTGGACACAAGGAACGGTGGTCCACCAGGCCTTTTGGCCAGGAGGACCAATTGGGAACCTTGTCCCCGTCAGGAGCTTCGTGCCCGGGGGATCAGGGTAAGCGGTCCAAGGCCCTTTAGGGGTAGGACACAGCACACCCCTAAGTGCACTTTTTCGTGTGGAGTTTTGCACTTGCACTTTTTTTGTGATACACTTACGGGTTTTTCGTTTATAGTTGCACGTTTGCGGACTTAAAAAAAAAAAAAAAAAAAGAAAACACTCCAAATTGGTGCAGCAATTAATAATTACCCTAGAGAGGTAATGTCACACTTTTCACATAGTAGATGCTGGCACCTCCAAGCTTCTTAGCACTCCTTTTAGCGTGCTCCCATGTCCCTCAGAAGGCAAATCAAATGTTTACAGGCTCCTCTGCTGCCACTTTCAGCAACGTTTCCCCTATACTTCCTCACCACTCACCCAGCAACTCATCCACCAAGTGGTAGGCCACGTCACATGACAGGGCGGGGTCAGCACATGCTGAAGCGCACAGTGCGCAGAACTCACCAACTGTCTGCAGAGTCAATAGCTAAAGACCTGGTGCTGAAACGAGTCAACGTAGATAGGGATTGGCTGCAATAAAGATAAAACAAAAAAGAAGAAAACCATATTTTATGGGCAAAATCATTTAGTTACAAAGAGCTAATTCAAATTAAATGTCATCCAGTAAGAGTTTAGACCTAATTTAAAGCTGAACTTCAAATATTAATTCTCCCCCCTCTTTGCCCCCAAACACATGCTATCTAATCTTTGAGCCAGTTAAAAAAAAATCAGAAGCTAGAATCCCTATTTACTTACCTAGATAAATCATTTGAGCCTTCTATACTCTTCACTCCAGATAAGGAGAGTCTTTCAGGTGTCCATGTCACTGCTTGGGTGATGTGGACACTTTCTATTAGCTGTTCAGCAGCAGAGTCTACTCAGAGCTCCAGAAGACTGGACATGATGACGTCACAATTAAATGAAAAACCGGTGTTGGCACAGACTGCAGTTGTCAACCATTGTCACTATCAGAAAACTGATCCAAAGCAATTATGTGCAGCTGGCCCTGGAGCAAGTGCTTATAGATTGGGAGTGGCTGGAAGAGGCTGAAAGAGGTCAGGAGCACAAGTATGCAATAAGGATAAAAAAGTAGAAATACATATTTTATGAAAAAAACAGAGCTATTGTTTAAGCAGTACAAATGCTAAAGCAAACTAAATGTCTTTCAGAAATGGTTAATATCCATTTCTGTCACAGTCAGGCTTGGAGACCAGTAGCTATAGCAGCAGAGAGACTTGCAGGATAAGTATATGGGTAGGTCAACCTGGTGAATAACGTGGGTTCACCCAAGTTTCAGGGTCTAAGCTCTAACTAGTATTCACCAGAGCTCCTGATGGTGGAGATGGGTTTTGATGCGTGTTAGTACCAAGTCATGGTCCTCAGGATTGCCCCACCAGGAGGTGAGCAAGTAAGGGTCCATTAGCAGATAGAGCAGGTAGGGATCAAACAGAAGTGTAGTGAATAAACAAGACAAAGGTCAGTAACAAGTGGTTACAGGTTGTGATAAACCAGAAGTGTAGTAGAAGAACAAACCAAAGGTCGATAATGTGTGGGATCCAGGGGTGGACTGACCATTTGGAAACTCGGGCACTTCCCGAGGGCCCGGGGTCAGTAGGGGGCCCCATGAGATGCCCCTGATACCTTTTTCATAGACTTTTATGAGTTTGCGCAAGGACACAGGGGCCCCATGATCCCCTATTGCCCGGGGGCCCCATGAGTTGTCAGTCTGCCCCTGGTGGGATCAAAGATATGGGCAGCAGCAGGAGTGACAAGATATGGACTTTAGGGAGCATAATAATCTGGCAAACAGGAAGTGCAGAGATATGGCTTAAATGGGAAGTTCATGAGAGGAGCAGAGAGTTCAAGACAAACAAGGTTCAAGGCAGGATCATTCAAGGAATTGTCCAGAGAGCTGTCCAGCATTTCATGTGGCTCAGCAAGAAGAGTTTCTAGACACGACAGAGGTCCCAGGTTCAGATCTAGACCCTGACAACCTCAAAGCTAAACCCCAGGCATTAATCTCACCTTTGACCCACCTTGCTACCCTTTAACTGAATGCTTAGTTGGTTTGAAAACAAAATCAGAAGCTTGAAGCCCCATTTATTTACCTAAGTGAATCACATGATGCAGCAAATCCCAAGTCTTCTACATCCTTCACTGCAGCTGAAGAGAGTCCTTCAGGTGTCCAAGTCACTGCTGTGATGTCCTTTGGTTGTCCAACCTGCTGGTCCTCTCCAGGGGCGGACTGACAACTCATGGGGCCCCTGGGAAATAGGGGATCATGGGGCCCCTGTGTCCTTGCCCAAATTCAAAAAAGCCTATGAAAAAGGTACCAGGGGAATCTCATGGGGCCCCCTACTGACCCCGAGCCCTCAGGCAGTGCCCGAGTTTCCAAATGGTCAGTCCGCCCCTGGTCTTCTCTCAGCTCCAGCATATAGGATATGATGTGGTGACATCACAAAGAGGTGACCAATTAGTGTTGGCGCAGACTGCAGTGCTGTATCGACTGGTAGACATACCTGGAAGTTGACTCAGCAAAGGGGCATGTACAATGAAATTAGGGGTATGGCATATGGCTGAAATTTATGGTATATGGCTATAGGTGAATGAAAGAGGGGGTAAGCTGTGGACATTTCCTATGGTCCTCTCACAGCTCCAGAAAACTGTATAACGTGGTGAAGTCCCAAAGAGGCGACCAGCTGGCGTTGGCACAGACTGCAGTGCTGTATCAGGTGGTTGACATACCTGGAAGCTGACTCGGCAAAGGGGCATGTACAGTAAAATTAGAGGTATGGCAATGGGTGAAATTTATGGTATATGGCTGTAGGTGAATGAAAGAGGGGGTAAGCTGTGGATATTTCCTATGATCCTCTCACAGCTTCAGAAAACTGTATAACGTGGTGACGTCACGTAGAGGTGACCAGTTGGTGTTGGCACCGACTGCAGTGCTGTATCGAGTGGTTGACATACCTGGAAGCTGAGCCAGCAAAGGGGCTTGTATGGTGGAGTTAGGAATATGGCGTATAGCTAAAGGTGAATGGAAGAAGGGCCATGCTTTGCCTGGACAAGGGCATTAAATGTCTTGAATTGTTATTGTAAAATAATGAGAGGTATGCTCTAGGAACGGCATTGTATATTTACCGTATGCAATTTGTACAGCAATACCAGTGTGCTTTGTAAGGGAAGGTAAGTTTTGACTATGCAACAGTGTTGAAAAATACAACTTAAATTATCAACATTTCCGGCAATTTCTTCAAGTAGCAGTTATCTGAACGGAAAATCTAAATGGCCGTTATTTTAGTTTTTTTTTTTTTTTTTACTTTCTGGTCTTTTACCGTATTTTCTTCCTACTTTGGTTTCCATGGAAACTGTTCAACAGCTTCATCCCAATTCACTGCCATACCTATTAGAGCAACTACCTACATTGTGCTGTGGAGGATGTAAGCAGCTCTAGAAGGAAGCATGGTAATTCTTCTGCAGTGCTGTCTCCTTTCTTTACAACTCTTTGTATTTCTTCCCCAGACATATAATTAATGACAGTTCAAAATAGTTGAAAAACAATTTTTTTACCTGAATTCTAAATATAGAATCACACTGGAGGATTTCACTACCGAGTCTTGATGTCTGGTGTTTTTTTGTATGTATCTGATGTCAGAAACTTGAAGGGAACAAATCCAAGACCACAGGGTTGAAAAGGTGACGGTATAAATAGGCTTTTGTAAAGTGATCCTGATCAGATGTTGGAAGTCTCAAAGTGAACCTGTCAGGATAGGACCCCAACTGCCATTGCTTACTTGTTTTTAAAGGTGCAGGCTGTAAAGATTTTATCTTTAACTTCCCTTCACTCCTTGGTGTAGTCGTTGACCTGGAAAAAGCATGTGCATACCAGGTGGTCTGATACTTCTTGTGTGCATGGTTATTTCAAATGAATGGCTCGCTGGTTGCGAGGGAAGGATCAGGTTGACAGTCATGCAACATGCTCTTTCAAATACAGATCAGTAATAGTAATTCCTATTGTTGTATCCTTGTTGACTTTAGAGAGGAACTTCAGTTACTCCATGTCCCCCCCTTATCTTTTTTTCTATGTTAGCCACAGGAACATACTCACATGCCCAGTAAATTCAACTGTGTTCTACAGGCATCTATTGGCCCTGTAAATCAATGTACGGTATCCGCTCAAGATACTATGTTACAAAATCCCACAATGCATGTAAACACTTACACCCAAAAAAAGTGTATAATCTAATTATTATTATTATTATACAGTATTTATAAAGCGTCAATAGTTCGCTCAGCGCTGCACATTACAAAGGGGGACAGAACCAGGGGTGGACTGACCATTTGGAAACTGGGGCACTGCCCGAGGGCTCGGGGTCAGTAGGGGGCCCCATGAGATGCCCCTGGTACCTTTTTCATAGGCTTTTTTGAGTTTGGGCAAGGACACAGGGGCCCCATGATCCCTTATTGCCCGGGGGCCCCATGAGTTGTCAGTCCACCCCTGGACAGAACATGTGACAGTACAATAACAATACAATGCAAAACATGAGGGGATTGAGGGCCCTGCTCCTTGGAGCTTACAATCTAGGAGGGAGGGGATGGTGGCACAGGAGGAGAAAGCTGTGGGGGATGGAGTGGTAGGAAGAGTGGAGGAGGTCGGCAAGTTAGCAGGGGGTGGGGTAGGCTTCCCTGAAGAGGTGGGTTTTCAGGGTGCACCTAAAGGAGAGGAGAGTAGGTGATAATCTGATGGGTTGGGGCAGGGAGTTCCAGAGGATGGGTGACACCCTGGAGAAGTCCTGGAGGCGGGCATGGGAGGAGGAGACCAGGGAACTAGAGAGAAGGAGGTCTTGTGAGGAGCGGAGTGTGCGTGCTGGGCGGTACTTGGATATTAGGTCAGTGATGTAGTTCGAGGCAGTATGGTGGACGGCTTTGTACGTCAGTGTTAGGATTTTGAATTTGATCCGTTGCGCAATCGGAAGCCAGTGGAGGGATTGGCAGAGGGGGGTGGCGGAAACGGAGCGGCTGGAAAGGTGAATGAGTCTGGCAGCCGTATTCAGGATCGACAGAAGTGGGGATAGCCAGCGGCGAGGCAGGTCATGGACGTTTTCTTTGAACTTATGTATGATTTTTATTTTTGAGTGACTTTATTTACTTTGAAGGACTTTTTTCATTTATCAGGATTTGGATATTTTACATTGGTTATTATATTGATTTAGTGTGGTTATAAGCATATCAACTCATTATATTATCTATTGGCCCTGGTCCAGTGCCACCATCTTCTTTTCTGACATCATTGGAAGTTGATAAAAACCAAAATTAAACACCACTAATTGGACTACAGTGGATGGCTGTCCATTGTACTCTAATTAGTGATGTTTAATTTTGTTTTTTATTATTATAATGTCACCGTAAACTCCAAACAGGTAAGAGGTTTATAGGCCTGTATAGTGGTTGTAATTTTGGGAATTCAAATAAGAATAGTAGAGAACGTGATCTGAGTGTAGTAAGTAGTGCACATTTATTGTAAGAAGTACAAATTGGGAACTCGCATGTAAACAGTAAAAACTGGCTTATCAAATTTAGGATTATGGTGGTGTGGCTCTCAGCACAGTATGGAGCCAGATTCCAGCAAGGTGTACAGGGCTGTCATCCGCATTTACCTATGAGGCCGAGAGGACACCAGAGGGGACAGACTATATGCAGTATATAACATAATGGCAAACAAGTTATTGCATGTAAGAAAATCCAGATCTGAAGCTCCATAGCGCACACAGAGAAGCTTCCCATCCAAAAATCCTCGGTCTGCAGCTGAGAGGCCACCTGAGAGGCTGTTGGCTTAACAAAGAGGCCGAGTGGCCTCAAGTTGCTTTGTGATATTCCCAAAACTGTGATGTAACATCTGGCCCACCATGCACTCCACAGAGCCCTCCAGCTATTTCCTTCTTCCTGGTTCTTGGCTGGCCGATGGACTACATACTGCAGACTGAGAATTTTTGGATGGGAAAGCATTCTCCACATGTGGTATGGAGCTACAGACCTAAACTTCTTTACAGGTACTGATTCTTCCACATTCATGTGTGCTGCCTACTGTGTGAATGTTTGCCATTACTTTGTATACTGGCCAAGAGGACACCTTGCTTCCTGTACTGGAATCTGCCCTCCTGCGGAGATCCACACCACCATGTGCCTTCATTTTACGATAAGCCAAATTTTTGTGTTTATGTCTGATTTGCCAATTTGTTTTTCTTAAAATAAATGTGCGCTGCACTCAGATTGCACCCTCTGCGATTCTTATTTGTACTCCTAGAGATTCTTCCTCTCCTGGAGGTTTGAGACCAGCAATAATCCACTCTGGAAATTCCATTAGGACTTAATGAACCTTTTGTTGAACTCTATATACATACAGTACATTAGTCCACTCTCTACTTGTCCCCTATCTATTTGTAATATTGGGAGCTGGCTGTTTCTTCCAGGTTCTTGTATGTGCCACAGCACATCATCAGGGGGCTAGCTGCAGTAGCCAGGAAAAGACAGCCAGCTCCCTGATGACTTGCTGCATCTCATGCACTGTAAAGTACAAGGCCTCCTAGGATGGGTGGCTTGAGCATCCCAAGAGGATGTGGGCAATTGAGTACGTCATTTTGGCCTAGGCAAAAATCCAGAAAGTGCAGGAAGGGTTCTCCTTCCTTTAAAAAAATTAAAATATGACATGGTTGATTGTGAGAGAGGAAGTGGATAGGAATGAAATGGCA
Organism: Staurois parvus; assembly: GCF_062004578.1. Classification (NCBI taxonomy): domain Eukaryota; kingdom Metazoa; phylum Chordata; class Amphibia; order Anura; family Ranidae; genus Staurois; species Staurois parvus. The sequence continues at coordinate 748,404 of NW_028318044.1, read as the reverse complement.
GTAAGTGGGTGAGGAAGGTGAAGTTCTGCTTTGAGTTCCTGATAGTTGTCAGGAATGGACTTGCCAAGAATGGTGGGACTCACCTGCCTTGTGGGCTGCAGTACCAGGGCTGGCCAGCAGGTGCTCTCAGCAATCAGAGACTCACCCCTGCAATCAGCCAAACACCTGAAGCTGATTGCAGGGGTTGTATTTAAGGAATGGCCAGACTCACAGTCAGGGCCTTGGTGTGTGTTTTTCCATGGGCCCCTGTACCTTGTATCCTGTATTCCTGTTCCTGTCTGACTTGTTGCCGACCCTGCCTGATCCTGACCTCTACTGACTTCTCCTGCTTGATCCCTGGCTTGTGACCCTGACCATTCTCTGCCCGACCCTCTGTACCGCGCTGCCCGTGAGTTACTGAACCCAGCTTGTGACCCCGACCACTCTCCCGCCTGTTCCTGGTACTCCGTTTGCCCGTTTGCTACTGACCCGGCCTACAATACAAAGAATACATACAATACTCTTTGTATTGTATGTATTGTTATCGGTGGGTGGTTTGGTTTGTTTGCACTGTGTTTATGTTTAGTTTTGCGTTGTTTTTTGTATTGTTAGTCTTAATAAATTATATTGTTTATACCATATCTGAAGCCTGCGTTTCCCTGTGTCAGTCCACACACCTCTGGTCATACCTGGAGCCCTGACAATAGTGTTGAAAGCTTGACCCAACCCTACAAGATCCTTTTGGCCCTTCATAATATTGGCCTATATTACTGGGCAATAGGAACCTGTGGGTGGTGAGAAAGGTGGGCTAGGCTTAGCCACTATTAGGACTATTACGACGGACCAGGATTTTGGGTTCAACCAATATTGGACTAGTCATGTAAAGGTATGGGCAAATAGAGCATTAGAGGAGTCTGGTTAAAGGTGAATATCAGTGTGTGGTGGGGAAGAGCTTTCAAGTGCATGGGCAACGTGGCAAATTAAAATAACGTGGTGACGTACTTCCGGCGTGACGCCATCTTGGAACACCTTATTCTTGTGCTTTACACCCAGCACATGGGGATATCTACAATGGAATGTGAGTTTACATCTTGGCTTAATGTTACCCATTAATAAAGCGGTTTTACACTATGGAGAATGTGTTCTTCTCTTGTTCTATGGGCAATTGAGCAACTATCTATATGAGAGTACCAATCCATCTACAAACCAACCGGTCCAGAGGGATTTATCGCAGTGGTGAAAGTTGATTCCAGGGAGTTTGTTCCAGTTACCGGGCCATAAGGAGTGCTTTTTGCAGAGGGGGTCCAGAGGTGATCCAAAAGTGCATTGTGGTCCTTTGGGGTCATGAAGTGGAGGTCAGAGGCAATTGCAGCCATTTGTGGATCACATTCAGGGTGTGCTGTGTACCCACATTATACACCTTGCATGACCGGGAAGAATGAAGCACTGAATATATATGCATTCACGGATATTGGACTGATTGCACCAGTGGTTCCATATTATGTTATATTGGTTATTTGGTTTTACACTGAGTGTGTGAGTTTGATCCCTCTGTAGGGGTTCACCTTATTTTGTATTGTGTCCCATATTGGGTACCAGCGGTCACATTATATGCATTCCTATGAGGATTGGGGTCACCATTTTATATTTAGGTCACTTTATTTGTTCCTTCATCAGGACCTTGTATTTTTTTTTTGTTTTTATAGCACCTTGTGGTCACATATTATTATTATTATATATTGTTTTAAGCGCTACATCAATTTTATTTTATTTTAAAGTGGCATATTCACTTTAAAATCAATCTATAATCAATTACATATAATCCTTTTTTTAATATACTTTTCGTTTTACCCCCTGCACACCGGCTGAAATTTCATATTACATGAGGACATGTAAATTCAAGAAAAGAAGAGTGATGCAAAAGCAGCGTTCAGTTCCTTTTGATTTCATCGTGTGAAATTATTTTTTCATATCTAAAAACATTACAAATGTGTACAGTTCTGCCAGCACTTGAAGAACCTTTTCTTTTGACTGTAGTTCCCATCTTATTGGCATAAGGGTGCAAAGAGTAAAACGCAGGTCTTTGTGTTAGAAACAATTGGAATATAAAAATGATGCTGCTTTTTGTTTCAAAGTTTGTAATACATTCCTCTCAATTATACTGGACACTTTCTGGCCCACACTTTACTGCTTCGGGAAAATTTCCACGCAACGCAAGATGATGTCTGATGTGTATTTCAGATAGCCTTACTTGAAAATGTTATAATACAACATGCCTGGAACTTCTAGCCAAAATGTAATACCTAGCAGCATACGGTCTTGTGATTAATCCAGGATATAATACCCAGTGGCATATGGTTGAAAACCATCCAAAAATATCTCATCCTTTAGTGTATGGTTAAACAAATCAATTTAAAACAGCAATCTATGAGGATCGAGTAATTAATAACCCGAGAAAAAATAATTTTTCATAAATGGCCTCCCATGAAGACCATGGAAATCTGGTATGGTCATTATTATCATTTGTTCTTTCATGTTTCAACTCCTTTGAAACGGATCTTAAAGTGCAATGCCAACCAAAGCCTTTCTTTAGTTTTGCATCCAAAAGGATTGCTGGGATTTCAGTGTTTATCCGTTTAGGGCAGTGAAAAAAAAAAAAAAATTCAATGAGCACACTGGCTATGGTGAAGCCGATGACAATACAATGGGGCCACCCTCCCATGGGTACTGACAAAATCATCCAAAGCACACATCAAACAGAAGGAGCATCAGTCCAAATGGTAAAGGAGTCCAAATCACTTCAATAGTTCACAGATAAAAAACAATCCAATGCTTTTTGGGGTCCAGAAGAACCCCCCCCCCCCCCCCTTTTCATCAGGGTCCAAGATATATTCCAGAACTTGAGTGGACTCAAGAAACAGCTTTCTTAATATGTATGGGAAAGGCGTTAATGCAGGGGTGTCAAACTCAATTTTATTGCAGGCCTCATCAGCATTATGGTTGCCCTCAAAGGGTCGGTTGTATCCATAAGACTAGATGTCCAGAGTACCCATACCCCCCTTACATCAGATGTCAAGAGCTCCCCCCACCACCAGAAGTCAAGAGTCCCCCACCCTCTTTTACATCACAGTGCACCTCCCTTACCTTGTGCTGCTGCTGGGATGAAGCTGGGGTCAGGAAGCGTAGTATCTATAAGAGGACCAGAGGCGGGATGGAGTCAGCTGCAGGAGTCTGTTGGAGGTCTTGAGACCAGGGGAGGGGGTGCTGTGGCTGCACAGAGGGGTACAGGATCTGTAGAAGGAATTCTGTCCTCTCTGCTGCTGAGACAAGGTGGGAGCGGAGACAAGGGGGTGGCCGCCGCTGCGGGAGAGGTGTGAGGGCCACATGAAATGGCCTGGTGGCACAGGTTTGACCCGCAAGCCTTATGTTTGATACATGTGCCCTACACCCTCCCCACCACCCTGGTCCCTACTGTACTTACCTCTGTGGGTGATTCAGTTTCATCGTCCACGTGAACCAGTGCAGTGGTTCTGGAGTTTAAAAAATGCACTGTTCTTCCTCATCTCTCATTAGGGATGGATTTTGCCCACGGGCCTTGTGTTTGACATGTGAGTTAATGAATCAGGGGAATCAGTAACCAGTGGTGTTAATACTACTGCCAGTAACGCTGGCACCCCTGTTTACTGATTCCCTTGATTCATTGACACTTTTTTTAATGCTGATTAACATAAGAAAGCTGTTTCTTGAGCCCGTTTATGTTCTTGATTATATGTCAGGCCCTGATGAAGGGGCAGGGGATGTTTTTGGCCCCTGAAATGCATTGGGCATTTTTTATCTTTAAACCAATTTTTTATCTTTAAACCATTAAAGTAATTTGGACACTTTTACCATTTGGTCTGGCAAGTCTTCTGTTTAATATATTTTTTTTTTCAGTTTTGGGAAGACTGGGGATGGATTAGATATTTAGTGCTGGCCGTGTCTCCATTGTGGAGATTTCTCCACTCTTCCTGTCTTGGTGCCACAACAAGAAGCAAGAGGGAATCTCAACAAAATGAGAGAGATTCCACTTCTGACAACCTTTGACAATGGCAAGGGTGCCATTGAGAGATTTTGCCTACTCTTATTCTGATGTCAATGAGAACATTTTAGATACTAGATTCTCTTGTCACTTGGGTAACATAGTCCAAGAGACCTGTATAGGTTAAAGAAAGACTTTCACCCCTACACCCACCTGCATGACCCATTGGTACTTATCTTTCCTGCATTACCATTGCTCTTCATTTGCCATCATAGTTGGCACCAAAATAACTGGTGTTAGAGCCATGGTGGACCTCAACCCATCATGGTCCATCATGAAACAGTGCTCATGCCTAACAATTTGCTGCTATACCCCAGCACTGTCACAGAAAGGTAGGGCAGTAGTGGCAGGGGAGCCCTGTAGAGGTTAGGATCAGTAGGTTTGGGGGGGCCTTTTGATAGACACTAAATGGGCAAAGGGACACAGTATGTTGGAGAAGAAACGTAGCTTGGCATGTAATAAAAGTTGTACAAATAGACAGGAAAATTTACCATTCATATTATTCCATAAATATGTATCACTAATAAATGCAACAAGGCAATTGTTTTAAAAAATAAATTCTCAGCCTGGATACCCTCTTTTTATGGTGTTCCAGATATATTTTTACAAGAAACACCTTCCATACGACTAGCCTACTTTTAGTCTCTTTGATGTGTGGTCTGAATATTTCATCCTAAGCCCAACACAAAATGCCAACCATTAATATTTATAAAGCCCCTATAGGGCCATGCTAACTCATTCTAGAACTGACCTAGAAATTTGAAATCTGCTGCGGCATGTCTCTGGAAAGCGGCACTTGCATTGTATCGGGGGGGGCTTCAGAGACAACACCGCGAATGCGGGAATGAGGATGACGAGACATGCTGTTACTCATTTGCAATTACATGAGAAACATCACCTTCTCTGGCCTTAATCACTGGCCAACATTTACATATGAACCCATTTCACCTCTGCATCCGCTAATTATACACATGTGAACATTCCTAGTATCTTTTGCCATTGCACAAAGTTACAGTTAGCCAAATTTATCAAAGTAAACAAAAGAACCACTTTTACCACCTATGGTGACCAGATTCTATGATGGAATAATGAAGGGGGAAAAGCTGATTGGATGCTGAGAGCAACAGTGATGGTCTTTTTACACTTACAGTCCCTGACACCCAGTATTCTGTATTAGTAAAACTGTTATTAGTAATAAAATGGAGCTAATATATGAAAAGTGTTCTAACAGAAAACAGTGTGATAGCAATACCTGCCATTTATTTTAAATGTTCCTTTCTATAGGGCTTTTTTGGAGACAGAAAGCACTTAGACAGCCTTTCTCAACCTTTTTAACATGGAGGAACCCCAAAATATCTTTCCAGGCTCAGGGAACCCTACATATAATCACTTTATCTACTTCTCAGAGCCATTAGCATATAGGTCACTGATAAGAACTACTGTCATAGGAGCTGCTACGTTTAATGGGTTTAAGGGTATTTGTCCTACAGTAGAGTAGAGGCAGCCACACAGCAACAGTCCATTCATTTTGGCTCAGAAATCAGTCTAGGAGGATATACATTCACCGGGCACTTTTTTAGGTACACCTTGCTAGTGCCAAGAAAATATCCCCCACACCATGACACCACCACCACCAGCCTGAACCGTTGATACAAGGCAGGATGGATCCACCACACCATGACACCACCACCGCCAGCCTGAACCGTTGATACAAGGCAGGATGGATCCATGCTTTCTGAATACCCTACCATCTGAATGTCACAGCAATATGCCTGCCCATTCTCCTCTGGCCTCTGACATCAAGAAGGCATTTCCGTCCACACAATTGCCGCTCACTGGATATTTTCTCTTTTTCAGACCATTCTCTGCAAAACCCTAGAGATGGTTGTGCGTGAAAATCCAAGTAGATTATGAGTTTTTTAAATACTCAGACCAGCCTATCTGACACCAACAACCATGCCACGTTCAAAGACACTTAAATCCCCTTTCTTCCTCATTCTGATGCTTGGTTTGAACTCCAGCAAGTCTTCTTCACCATGTCCACATGCCTAAATGCATTGAGTTGCTGCCATGTGATTGGCTGATTAGTAATTTGTGTTACCAACCAATTGAACAGGTGTACCTAATAAAGTTGCCAATGAGTGTATATTTAAACATTTATTGCTGAATGAACTTGGGGAGGGCACAGGGTGGTATGGGATACTCCAAACATCACGCACAACTTGTAATGGATGCTGATCTTAGAGGACACTAGCACTAGTCTATTTTCACTCCCAGCTGCAGCCCAGGAGAATATTAGAACTTTAAAGAACAAGAAGTAGACTGGATCAGTCTAGAACTTCTGAAGGTGACGAACACAGAATAAAGAGAGAAAGCACCCTTAGCATACTGGAACAGTCTATTGTATACACAGCTGGGGATTATAGATAAAACTGAAGCTCAGGAGATGAGGCTCTGCTCATGAATCCCAGTAGATTCCAGACCATAGGCTTGTTCCAGGAGGAGATGAGTAGCCCTGCAGCCTGTTCAAGAAAACCTCTGGGCCTAGCTGCCCCCTAAAGCACACAATCCCCATTTTGTCTCCTCCAGGGGAAAAACCACACTGCTCCACTTTCTTCAGGAGAAAAACCACACTGTTCCCCTTCCTCCAGGAGAAGAACCACACTGTTCCCCTTCCTCCAGGAGAAGAACCACACTGTTCCCCTTCCTCCAGGAGAAGAACCACACTGTTCCTCTTCCTCCAGGAGAAGAACCACACTGTTCCCCTTCCTCCAGGAGAAGAACCACACTGTTCCCCTTCCTCCAGGAGAAGAACCACACTGTTCCCCTTCCTCCAGGAGAAGAACCACACTGTACCCCTTCCTGTTCCCCTTCCTCCAGGAGAAGAACCACACCGGTCCCCTTACTCCAAGGGCAGAACAAGTCTGAACAGGTTCCAGCCTACTTACCCCCTTCTCTGAACATCTACTAGTTTAGTAAATATCCAGATTTGCATTTCCCTCCTTAAACTCTGGAAATTTATCAACAGAGACAGGGGAAAATAATCAGTTTCACCACCTGGGAAACCATGAACAGGCCAAGAACTCAACTGTAGCTCCACGGATTACAAAGTAGCCAAAAATAACTACATTTGCCTAGCATCTCAACTAGGAGAGTGCTACAGAATTTTTCTTACATTTGTGGTCAATGGAAATAATCCACCTTTAGAGATAGCTAAAAAAAAGTCATTGGTGTCAGTGCTTACTTATCTGAGAGTCAGACATTGCTCATTGCTCAGGGAAGCCCCTAGCAACCTCTGGGGGAACCCAAGGGTTCCATGGATCCCAGGTTGAGAAAAACTGACCTAACAGATGAGACATCCATGTAGGACACACTCAGTTGAGCCAGTTAACCTACCAGAATGGTTTTGGAGTATGGAAAGAAAAGAAAAGGAAATGGGAAAGCAGGCAAATACCATGCAGACAGCGTCCTTGCTGGGATTCCAACAAAGGACCTTTGTGAACCCCAGTGCTTCAAGGAAGTTCTAACCTACACAGTGTGATGCCAATCTTCTTCTTTGGTTCTCTTTTTCAAACCTGAATTTCACAAATGGCATCGTCATGAGTCTATATGACCCATAGTCAAAAATGAATTTTCTTTTGGCCATTGGCTTTGTAAAATTTAGGTTTTATAATGATGGGTGCCCTGTGTAGATGCTGCTGGGTTGGGAAATTGCACTTCTGGAGGTGTTCTATACACCATCGGTGTGCAGAACAATTTCAGTTTGTCATATTGCATTGAATTTTTTGCCTGTTTTAGAAATTGACAGAGGCTACAAATAGAAATGGAAAGGCAATTTTTAATAATGTTAAATTACAATATGGACTGTGTGGCAAATGTACAAAGCTATATATATATATATATATATAAATAATAATTATTATTATTATTTTTTTTTTAGCAAAAGTGGAATTCCCCTGTAAACTTACAAAATAGTTTATTGGCTTTATGTATTATGTGCAGGATTAAAAGTATCACTTTTATAGAATATAACATACAGTATATGTTGTTATGTCACAGGATATAAAAAAAGCTGTTAAACCGTAGGAAATCGAAATGATCCGATGGAGAGCGAGACATGCCAGATGGCTTCTAATTGGATGGTTGTGGCATTCATCCAATCAGGAGCCAGCTGTCTTTTTGGTTTTGCACTAAGAATTGGCCTTCCTGCAGCTGTCAGATGTTCTTGCAAATGCTGGTAAGGAGATCTCTGCCATACACCTCTTTTATCGAAATCTCTTTAACATGAACTACATGCGTTGGTCCACAGCAACCAATCAGATTCATATTTTCATTCTCCATTTCTCATTCTCCCGAACCAGTGTGAGTGCGTCATTCTGCAGCGCAGGTTCTTTTTAGGAAAAACTTCACTATCAACTCTTTACATTTTGGTAATTCTGGTTTCATATCAGAAAAACAAATTTAAAAATACTTCTGTTTAAAGTTAGTCATGCGCATATGTTTTTAAAATTAGAAGCCATGTAGTCATAGTTCATTCTCTGTATATAGTATTGCCTCCCTCCTCCACTGCTAAGCTCCAGTGATCTTCCCCATGCAGCCTGCCTACTGCCTTTAATTTAAAATCTTCCTATCTGGCCAAAGTGCTCCAAATTCCATTCATTTCAATGTGGCCATTCAGGAAGCCTGAGAGCCACATGGAGGTAGGAAGGAGCTTGTCAGCCTTTTATTTAAAATATTCCTGCCTGGTTGTAATAAGGGGTAACTCCTTTTGGGTTTGTCCTGTTTACTTGGTGTGGTGGTCCATTACTTGGCCTATATATAGAGGGGGATGTATAAGCCAACGGTCTGGGGGTTCCGAAAAAAAAAGGGAGTAGGGTGTAGAAGAATGAGCATCCACCTTCAGAGAGGAATGTGCATGGTAGAGCCTGGGTTTACTAGTGGCTCAAGATGAAGAGCATTGGAAGAGTCCTTACCATGGGACATTTGTGCAAGTGTTGACCACATGTATTTATTATTATTATGATTATACAGGATTTATATAGCGCCAACAGTTCCAATATAACGGGAGACAATACAGCAACAATACAGTTCAATACAAGAGGGATAGGAGGGCCCTGATCCTTGGAGCTTACAATCTAGGAGGGAGGGACTAGTGGTACCAAAGGTAACTGTGGGGGATGGACTGGTAGGAAGAGTAGAAGATTCCATTATTAGCTGAGGGCAGGATAGGCTTCCCTGAAGAGAGAGGTTTTCAGAGATCGCCTAAAAGTGAGCAGAGTAGGCGATAGTCTGATAAATTGGGGTAGAGAGTTCAAGAGGATGGGGGAAGCTCTGGAGAAGTCCTGGAGATGAGCATGGGAGGAGGAGATGAGGGAGCTAGAGAGCAGGAAGTCGTGCAAGGAGCGGAGAGGACGGTTCGGGTGATATTTGGAGACAAGATTGGTGATGTAATTTGGAGCAGAGTTATAAATGGCTTTATATGTGATTGTTAATGTTTTGAATTTTATCTGTTGGGCAATGGGAAGCCAGTGGAGGGATTGGCAGAGAGGGGTGGAGGACTCTGAATGGAGGTCAGTGGAGGGCTTGGCAGAGAGGGGTGAAGGACACTGAGTGGTAGCCAGTGGAGTGATTGGCAGAGAGGGGTGAAGGACACTGAGTGGAGGTCAGTGGAGGGATTGTCAGAGAGGGGTGGAGGACACTGAATGGAGGTCAGTGGAGGGATTGTCAGAGAGGGGTGAAGGACACTGAGTGGAGGCCAGTGGAGTGATTGGCAGAGAGGGGTGGAGGACACTGAGTGGAGGTCAGTGGAGGGATTGGCAGAGAGGGGTGGAGGACACTGAGTGGAGGCCAGTGGAGGGATTGGCAGAGAGGGGTGGAGGACACTGAGTGGAGGCCAGTGGAGGGATTGGCAGAGAGGGGTGAAGGACACTGAGTGGACCCAGTGAAGTGATTGGCAGAGAGGGGTGAAGGACACTGAGTGGAGGTCAGTGGAGGGATTGGCAGAGAGGGGTGGAGGACTCTGAATGGAGGTCAGTGGAGGGCTTGGCAGAGAGGGGTGAAGGACACTGAGTGGTAGCCAGTGGAGTGATTGGCAGAGAGGGGTGAAGGACACTGAGTGGAGGTCAGTGGAGGGATTGTCAGAGAGAGGTGGAGGACACTGAATGGAGGTCAGTGGAGGGATTGTCAGAGAGGGGTGAAGGACACTGAGTGGAGGCCAGTGGAGTGATTGGCAGAGAGGGGTGGAGGACACTGAGTGGAGGTCAGTGGAGGGATTGGCAGAGAGGGGTGGAGGACACTGAGTGGAGGCCAGTGGAGGGATTGGCAGAGAGGGGTGGAGGACACTGAGTGGAGGCCAGTGGAGGGATTGGCAGAGAGGGGTGAAGGACACTGAGTGGACCCAGTGAAGTGATTGGCAGAGAGGGGTGAAGGACACTGAGTGGAGGTCAGTGGAGGGATTGGCAGAGAGGGGTGGAGGACACTGAGTGGAGGCCAGTGGAGGGATTGGCAGAGAGGGGTGGAGGACACTGAGTGGAGGCCAGTGGAGGGATTGGCAGAGAGGGGTGGAGGACACTGAGTGGAGGCCAGTGGAGGGATTGGCAGAGAGGGGTGGAGGACACTGAGTGGAGGCCAGTGGAGGGATTGGCAGAGAGGGGTGGCAGATACGGAACGGTTAGTAAGGTGGATGAGTCTGGCAGCAGCATTCATGATAGACTGAACAGGGGATAGCCTGCGATGAGGTAGGCCAATGAGGAGGGAGTTACAATAGTCAAGGCACTCTTGCCATATAACTTAGAATTTCTGTCACCATAGTTTTGGAGAAGAGTTCCGACATATAATGGAACCGTTTCCCCCAAGTTTTGTTTGGTTACAGTAACAGAAGTTGCTCATTGTCCAAGGAATCCCTAGCAGCCTCTGGATGAACCCTAGGCTTCCACAGAACCCAGATTGAGAAAGGCTGACCCAGTGTCTACAGCTGAAGTTAGTAATGGTTGCATGGTATGGGTGATGATCAGTAACATACTTAATAGCTGCACATAAAAGCTTCTAGCTCAGTGAAAGTTTATAGGTCAATACATTCAAACTCTATAATAAGAACATCTTCTTGTAGCTCTGCTAGTAACCTTCAACAACTGTTTTACGATGGTACTTCCTACTACTTGCCTGTCGCGTGTCCACCTTCTCCCCTGGGACTTGATGCATGTGGGGCTAAAGAGTAGAAAACATAATACATCATTGCTAATGTCCTTTGCAGACATATAGATGGATAATTAATGTGTCCATTAAAATAAATCACCCTTCTCATACTGAAACCTCCCCATATCAATTGTATTTATTTTCTTGGTGTTCCATTGAATGGACCAGAATCTTCACAATATACTTAGAAGGCAGAATGTCTCTCCAGATGGCATTTGTGATAATGGTAGATTTTTGGGGGGAGAGCGGGTACTTGGTTTTGGCCACAGCAAACTGAGCCTGAAGTTCTGCCTCCTTCCTTCGCCCCTGCAGTCTTATGGGACGGAGAAGACTGCCGGACCTTCCGGGAGGCGCAGCATGACTCGCACATGTGCAGTGGGCACCTGGCTATGAAGCCGCGAGCTCTCACATCCAGGTGCCCACAGTTGAGATGCCGGTGCCAGTGGGAGAAGAGGGAGAGAAGGGAAGGTGTGGGTGGCTCATCACTGGACTCCGGGTCAGGTAAGTTTGTGTTTATTAACCCCCGTGGCGGTATTCCCGAGTGTAGCTCGGGGTAAAGTTTCAGTACCAAAAGCGGTTACCCCCAGCTAGACTCGGGCTTACCATGTGGCGTTGCACAGGGATTCCCTACAGCGCTTACCTTGTCCTTCGCTCCCGCGATGTCCCCCCTGCAGCGTCCCCGGCCATCTCCTCCGGCCGATGCCGGCATCTGGCTTCCGTGTTCCGGTACCTGTGACGTCGGGACGTACGGGCGCCGGAACCGGCGGCAAATTTGAAAATTTAAAAAAAATGACATTTTTTTTTAAATGATTATTTCATAGCAAAACATTCCTGTATCAAAGCATTTCACATACATTTTGTCCCGAGTGCTTTGTCCGGCGCCCTGCCTGCATTTTGACTGTTCTTTCCGCCTGGAAACTGAGAAACGTCCATGGCGTCCAAAAAGCGTCCCTTTAGGTCAAAAGCGGTTTTAGACCGGCTAGAGAACAGCGATAGTAAATCAGAACCACTTGCAGAATTGAATGATAATGATTCGTGGGGGAAATTCCGCATCAGACACTGAAAACGATTCTGCGACTTTGCTCAGTGATGTGCGAACTTGGCGCTGTATTTCACATTTCAGTGTTTTTGGTTTGATTATATTATTGAATTAAATTTATTATTATTATATTATTATTTTTTATGATTATTTATTAAATTATAATTTATGATTTCGTGTTTCAAGTTTTATCATCCCCGGGATGTTTACTAGACTCTTGTTCAGACAGATTTCAGTGAGTTATTCCTAAATTACAGACCTACAATAAAAAAAGTACATATTTCCATGCAAAAAAATGTACCGCTTTCAGCACCAAAAATCTGAAATAATCATACCGCTAGGGAGGTTAAAGGTCAGCAGCTACAGTTTTTGTAGCTGCTGACTTTTAATAAACACAAAAACAACTGGAACTTTGCTGTAATCCTGGTTCCGACAGGCTTCCTCAATCCATACAACTGGCTCAGTGTTGCTGCCTCTCTAAGCAGCCTTGGGCTGCTGTATAATGCTTGACTTCTCACTTGCTAATAGCCCAGCACTGTAAATGAGGGTTTAACCCCCCTTCCCATTTAAAGTGTAACTAAACCAAAATCAGTCTCTATATGTAGTAAAGCATGCTTGGTATACTCACTGTGAAACCTAAGAGGTTAATCCTCTGCATTGTGTAAAAAGGATGTTTGATCCTGTCTTCTCTGATCCTCCCCATCTTCTACTGTCCTCAATCCATCTGCTGACAGAACAGAGCCTTGGGCAAGCTGCACATGCTCAGTTTGGTGTGTTGGCGTTTTATAAATCCTGTATAATAATATTAATAGTAATAACCTGATATCCATCTACCACCCAAAACGCACTCTCCGCTCCTCACAAGACCTCCTTCTTTCCAGTTCCCTGGTCTCCTCCTCCCATGCCCGTCTCCAGGACTTTTCCAGGGCTTCCCCCATCCTCTGGAACTCACTACCCCAATCCATCAGACTGTCACCTTCCCTCCTCACCTTCAGTCGCACCCTGAAAACCCATCTCTTCAGAGAAGCCTATCCCGCCCTCACCTAATTTGCTGATCTCCTCCACTCCTCCCACACAGCTATTTCCTCCTGTACCACTCTCCCCTCCCTCCTAGATTGTAAGCTCCAAGGAGCAGGGCCTGCGAACCCCTCGTGTATTGTATTGTATTGTTACTGTACTGTCTCATGTACTGTCTCCCATTATAATGTACAGCACTGAGCAAACCGTTGGCGCTATATAACTACTGTATAAAAATAATAATAATCACTGAGCGCTAACCTTTTTTCAAATTTTATGCATTACTCATACCTGATGGACTGCTGGGGAAGCTGGCTGCCTGGCTGACTGCTATTCTGCCCTGATATGGTGATGTCGATCTGTGCTGCTCACTGTTCTGCTTGATGGAGAGAAAGCTGTATCTGAAGACCTGAAGTGCAAGGATCTCCCTGCTTCTCCTTTATCCGTTCTGTGAACGATCTAACGACAGGGTCTCTTTAACCCAACCCCTAGAAACCACCCTAACCCGCATTACCTGATTAGGTGCTGAAAGTTTTGGTGTAATCCACTGGGATTCCATTCCGAAGCCGAACATTTCCTGCACCAGGAACTAGAAGCAAAACCAACTGTTTTCTCTTTCCCTAAATCTGGCCTGAACACTTAAGCTGCTTCTAATGTCTTCAAAAGCATTGGGAGCACATTGAATAACTGTTTAAAGCATTAACATTTCCTGACCACTTTTCGCCCTGTAAATTTGCTATTTCGTTTTGCTCGTGTAGAAAGGTCAAGGTGAAGCCCCCCTCCGAACAATAAATGCATTGCAGTGTCTATGAGTCACAATCATTAGCAACATCCATCTATTCTTCTCATGCGGCAGACTTCTGGCTTCCAGATGTACGTGAGCGTTCCGCAAACAAAACATACTTAGCATTGTTACAAATCTGTTTATTATTCTAGACTTCGCTGATAACCATAAAGAATTTTTTTGGCCTACATTTAGATTTAATCAACAAGAGTACTGAAACGAAATTCCTTTATTTGCTTTACCAAAAGAAACTCTTCTGACTTTTTTTTTTTCTTTTTATCTTCCCGTGCTGTATTTTTATTGCACTTTCTTGGCATGGAATTATTTAGCTGCTTTACATTCTTTACATTGTTAATTACACTTTGCAATCAGCAGCAGATTTTTTTTCATACGTAACTGAAATAAAAGTTTTGTTTATAACAGAAAAAAAAAAGGAAAGCGAAGATTGCCAGGGGCACGCACGTTAATATAGTTAGGATTTCCCCCGGGATCAGTTTTGTAGGCGTGCAAAATACCTGCTTTATACACTTCCAATGCTAGTTTTGTGTTGCCTTGCCAATAATATAAATGTAACCACTTAAGCTCCGGTTGATTTTACCCCCTTCATGACCAGGCTATTTTTTGTTATTTAGCACTGCGCTACTTTAACTGGTAATTGCACGCGCACATCACTCCCATACTTAAAAAACCCTCCCTGGATCCCACTGACCTGAACAACCTTAGACCCATCTCCCTGCTGCCATTCTCATCCAAACTCCCTGAGCGCTTAGCCTATACTCGCCTATGCTCCCACCTCACCGACAACAACCTCCTTGATCCCCTACAATCTGGCTTCCGTCCCCTACACTCCACCGAAACTGCCTTACTCAAACTCACCAACAACCTGCTAACCGCCAAAGCCAAAGGCCACTACTCAGTGCTATTACTCCTCGACCTCTCCGTGGCTTTCGACACGGTCGACCACCCCCTCCTCCTCTTTAAAAAACTATACTCTTTTGGCCTCAGAGACTCCGCTCTCTCCTGGCTCTCTTCCTATCTATCACAACGCTCCTTCAGTGTTACCTATAACGCTACCACCTCCCCTTCACTCCCCCTATCTGTTGGGGTCCCCCAAGGTTCTGTTCTCGGGCCCCTTCTCTTCTCCATCTACACCTCCTCCCTTGGTCAACTGATACACTCCCACGGCTTCAACTACCATCTCTATGCCGATGACACTCAAACCTATCTCTCCATCCCTCACCTCACCCCTTCAGTCTCCACCCAAATCACTAGCCTTCTGAACGACATATCAGACTGGATGTCACTCCACTTCCTTAAACTAAACCTTTCCAAAACCGAGCTCCTAGTTTTCCCCCCAGCCCACGCCCCCCCCAACCTCTCCATCACGACCAGCAACGCCACCATCAGTCCCACTCCGCAAGCCAAAGTACTAGGTGTCATTCTAGACTCCAATCTGTCTTTCCAGCCCCAGGTTCAATCGCTGACAAATTCATGCAGGCTCCATCTCCTCAACATCTCCAAAATACGTCCGTTCCCAACTCCAGAAACCACAAAGCAACTCATTCACTCCCTTATCATCTCCCGACTTGACTACTGTAACTCCCTCCTCGCCAGCCTACCCCAACACAGGCTATCCCCACTTCAGTCTTTCCTGAATTCTGCAGGCAGACTCATCCACCTCACCAACCACTCCGTATCCGGCGTCCCCCTCTGCCAATCCCTCCACTGGCTTCCGATTGCTCAAGGCATAAATTTCAAAATATTAACATTGACGTACAAAGCTGTTCATAACACTGCCCCAAACTACATCACCGACCTGATATCCATCTACCACCCAAAACGCACTCGCCGCTCCTCACAAGACCTCCTACTCTCCAGTTCCCTGGTCTCCTCCTCCCACGCCCATCTCCAGGACTTCTCCAGGGCTTCCCCCATCCTCTGGAACTCACTACCCCAATCCATCAGACTGTCACCTACCCTCCTCACCTTTAGGCGTACCCTGAAAACCCATCTCTTCAGAGAAGCTTACCCAGCCCTCACCTAATTGCTGATCTCCTCCACTCCTCCTACCACTCCATCCCCCACAGCTATTTCCTCCTGTACCACTATCCCCTCCCTCCTAGATTGTAAGCTCCAAGGAGCAGGGCCCTCGAACCCCTCGTGTATTGTATTGTTACTGTACTGTCTCGTGTACTGTCTCCCATTGTAATGTACAGCGCTGAGCAAACTATTGGCGCTATATAAATACTGTATAATAATAATAATTGCTGTTTTTTTTGTTTATAACAAAAAAAAAAAAAGGAAAGTAAAGATAGCCAGGGGCACGCACATTAATAAAGTTAGGATTTCCCCCGGGATCAGTTTCATAGGCGTACAAAATACCTGCTTTATACACTTCCAATGCTAGTTTTGTGTTGCCTTGCCAATAATATAAATGTAACCACTTGAGCTCCGGTTGATTTTACCCCCTTCATGACCAGGCCATTTTTTGCTATTTAGCACTGCGCTACTTTAACTGGTAATTGCACAGTCATGCAATGCTGAGCCCAAACTAAATTAATATCATTTTTTCACACAAGTAGAGCTTTCTTTTGGTGGTATTTGATCAACTCTGGTGGTATTTTATCAATCCATCAGACTGTCACCTTCCCTCCTCACCTTCAGGCGCTCCCTGAAAACCCACCTCTTCAGGGAAGCCTACCCCACCCTCACCTAACAGCCACTGCCCTTCCCTCCTCCTACCACTCCATCCCCCACAGCCATTTCCTCCTGTACCTCTAACCCCTCCCTCCTAGATTGTAAGCTCGAAAGAGTAGGGCCCTCTTACCCCTTGTGTGCTGTTTGTTGTTACTGTACTGTTTCATGTATTGCCCCCCCCTCTATTGTACAGCGCTGAGCAAACCCTTTGGCGCTATATAAACTCGATAAAATAAATAAATAAACTCTGGGTTTTTATTTTATGTGATATAAATGAAAAAGACTATATATTTTGAAAAAAAATGTTTTTTTACTTTCTGCTACAAAATATTTCAATTTATAATATATACCAATAAAATAAACACATTTTTTCATAAGTTTTGGCTAAAATGTATTCTTCTACATGTCTTTGATGAAAAAAAAATGTATATTGATTGGTTTGCATCAAAGTTATAGAGCCTACAGTGGCTAAATGGTTAGCACTCCCACCTGGCAGTAGTAGGGTTGTTGGTTTGAATCCCAACCACAGCACCACCTGCCTGGAGTTTGCATGTTCTCCCTGTGCCTGCGTGGGTTTCCTCCAGGTACTCCAGTTCCCTCCCACACTCCAAAGACATGCTGGTAGGTTAATGCTCCTGTCTAAATTGGCCTGTGTATGTATGAATGTGAGTTAGGGACCTTAGCTTGTATGCTCCTTGAGGGTTAGGGACTGATGTGAATGTACTGTGTGTGTGTGTATATATATATATGCAGAAAAGCACAGTGTAAATTGACAGCACTATATAAGTACCTGTAATAAATAATACTGTAATTCCTTTTTTTTAATTCTGCTAATAAGTGACTTATACGGGACTGTGATAGTGCGGTGGACAATTCGACACTAATTGACTCTGGGGGGAACTGACTAACTGCCACTGAAATTACCAGTGACATTAATACAGTGATCAGTGATAAAACTATACGCTGTGGTTGTACTAATGACACTGGTTGGGAAAAAAGGTTAACATCTAGGGTGATCAAGGGGTCAAATGTGTGCCTAACAATGTTTACTATGTGTGCTGCTTTTTACTAACAATCTCTGAGTTTCTCATCCCTGCTTTGCAGGGATCAGAAACAGAGAGATCCTTCACTCTGTACAGAACCCTGTAATGATTGTCAACACAGAGCTCTGGGCTGCGCCGGAAGCAGGCAGCAACGTACAGGTAAGTCGCTTTACCTGTGCAGGCCGCCCGGCTGCAGTACATTGTAAGTGGTTAAATGTAGCAGCCACCCCCAAAAAGGCCTGCTGGTGTGCCCCAGGTTCTTCTCCCAAACAAGTGCAGTGGCAGCCAGACACACAGCAACATTCACTCTTCTGGCTCAATGATTAGTCTAAGGGTCTCTTTTTGATGCTTTATTGAAAGTTGAACTTGGCCAAGGTACAGGGAAGCTGTGGGATACTCCAGGAGCACAATGTAGTAACATGGGGACACTCTTCACTTTGTCAAAGCTTCTTAGTAAGGTCCCTCCAGCAGCAACTAAGGGACTGAGCAACACAGAGACACCATAGGAAATGTCCCAACTCAAGCAAGCTCTGGCACGGATGCACAGGGGATGGCAGTGGAGTGTAGGCAGGTGCATTATGTTTTCTCCAGTGTAGGTGGTGCTCAGCCCGAGTGGTACCACAGCCTGGAGAGGAAGTCAAGGGGAAACATCATTTATCTATGGTTTCCTGGATCAATAGAGCAGCGATCCGGTTGGCTACGCTGCAGCCAAGTGACCCTTGGGCCAGAAGGATCTATTTAAGCGCCCGCCCCCAGATTTTGTCGCACATTTTGTGAGTGGCTAGTGTAGGGAGAGAGTTACCCCACTTGTTAGGGAAAGTAACTAGAGGCAGGGAAAGGTTCCGAATGAGAAGGGACAGGCTAGGGACTTGCTTTCCTGGAAGCAAGCCTCCCCAATATTGACCGGAACAGCTAGGCCATACTACACTCGCTGAAACAGATGCTGTCGGCATCTCTCTTAAGCCTCATCTATAACTGTATTGAACTGTGGGTTATTTCCCTAAGCGGCACTCTCCCACTAGGATGTCTGTAATATTGGCATTTTTTATGCTAAGTATCTTGGGTTTATAAATCCACACTTAGTATAAGTGAGACGGAGATATGAACATGACACAGGTATACGTGTCATGGTAGGTGGCTTTTTCTTTTTTGTTTGTCTGTAATATTGGCATTTTGCTCAATACAAGGATCCTACACTCAGGCCTATACTCACAATGTCCCTGGATACTTGGATGCCTCCTTCCAACATCAGCCAAACATTTCTCTTGTTTCTCCAGATCAGATCCTCAGTGAAATCCCTTATTCAGTTCTAGAATGTTTCAGTAGAACTATCACGTACCTGGTGATGGAGGCCAATGGAGGGAGGGCTTCGCTTGTGGCTAAGTTCCGGACTCCCCTGACAGTGGGACAGTGGGAGTCTGGCCCAAAGTTGCACAGGTCGCCTGTAGGAGTGCTGGTTGGTGGTCCACTCAGCTGATGCACAGAGATAGGTCTGCAGACAGGAGGCGCCTGTGCGTGGTATGCAAGTCCTTCTGGGATTTAGAGATTTACTGGGTAGTCGGTTCAAGCCAAGGTCAGGTACCAGGTGGGAATCAGAGCAGTCGTAGTCAGATGGGATAGCCAAGGTCATTCACAGAGGAGCGAGAGGAAGAGAGTGTCCGTAAGCCAAGCCGAGGTCAGATCAGGGGTAAATCAGAGTAGACAGGTCCAGGAGCAAGCCGAGTTGGTAACAGGTAATCACAAGTCAGAACCACAGGAAACAGGAACAGGGCACGGGGAGCTAGAGATCATCCAGCAACCAGAGGAAGTGATGAGCCTCCTTACAAAGGCCGTCTGGCACCAGACTGAGGCTGATGTGTCCTTCTGCAGCCATGTAGAGTATTGGCAGAAATGCCAGATCTTCCAGAACTCCTTCCGTGGACAGGACCCTGACAAGAACAGGCTCCCCAGCATACCTAGAACCTCGCTGAGCACATGTAGAACTACAGCTGGGCTGCCCAAAAAAGCAGCAGTCCTTCAGGCTAGGAACTCCTCCTGGACAGGGCTGTCTCAGGCTACCATATTATTTATGCACCCTCCAGCCACCTACTGGGCATCCTCTCTCAGGGATTGGCTGGGACCACATAAATATTCAGGCTGTGGGACAGCCTCTTCCAGCGGTGATAAGATCCACACCTGGTGGTCCTGCCTCCATTAGGTGGGGTTCTAAGCATGCACTTATTCAATGCCCAATCCTGGGACTCTATTCATACCAGCAGAAACTAGCCACATACCTATTCATAGCCTCCAAGCAGACTATAGCCAGGGCTTGGAAGAAACCCTCAGTCCCGTTCGTGGAGGCGAAGAGCATTCTGACCTCCATGATGCATGAGAAGATGGCCAGTATCCCCCATGACTCCCACTCCAAATTTCCCCAAGTGTGGGACTCTTGGTGGTCATAAACTCTTCCAGCTCTGCACCTGGCTAGTGTGGGCCCCCTGGTTAACATGTTGTTCTTCAGCCTGCAGGTACCCTTCCTCTTTTCCTAGTTTTGTCCTCCTCTTCTCTCTTCCCTCTCTCCACCATTTTATCCCTCCTGTCTCTACCTCGCCCCAACCCCTGATACCCCCTCCCCCCCCTTTTTTTTTTCTTTTTTCCCCCACCCCTTCCCCCCACACCAGCACCCAGTTTGAGACCCTTCTACCCTTTGTGGATGAGGGTTCTCCTCTACCCCCCCCCCTTTTTTACACCCAGCCCTGGTTCCTTAGAACCAGGTCATTTGTGATTACCCCCGGCCCTGTTGGTTGGGGGTAGATGGTTCACAGTCTATGAATTGACTTTGTGATTATTTTTCTCTGCTGTTCATGTCCCCTGCATGGGAACCACATGTTACTCCTGTTCATTTTGACTCGCTCTTCTATTATTTCCACAAAAAAATTTGTGCTGGAAATGGTTTGTCTCACCTCTGTAACTGATACATTTTGCTGGAGAGCTTGATCTTTTGAAAAACAACAGACTTACTGGCCAGATCGCCAGATGAAAATGAAGGAATGAAAGCGTAAAAAAAGAAAACTAATGCAGCCACCACATCTAAGAACTGTTAAGCTGCGATATAATAAATGTTTACGTTCTGGTTTAATGCCTCTTTACTTGACCACCACTAATATAGAGGAAGCCGGAAGGTGGAGCGTCCTCTTCTCTTGCCTCGATAAAGTTCATTTGAGGAGTTGCGGAGGACTGGCATGTCAGACGCCTCCTGAATTCCGCCATTGTCTGGATCGTGTATTTGGATCTCCTAAACAAGAAGGCAATATTTTCTGATTAGTTGTCCTTTTAGCACTTTCCATTTTTAACACTCTGTTTATTTATTTATTTTAGACTCGGAATTCGCAGATCGCTCTTCCCACACTTCCCGAATATTTTCTTCCTACCTCTTTTCTATATATAGATTGTATGTATTGTTTAATGTCTGTAGTCATAGCAACTAACACCGGCCCATGAAATATAGACGGTGCAGCACCGCGAGCAGCCATGCATGCGCGTGTTTATTACTGTCTATGGGATTTACCAGCAGAGATAACCTGCCGGCGCTGACAAGGTCCCACATGGATTTGTGGAGGGAAAAAAATCTTTTGTCAGCTATGAGAAGGTTTGCAGCGTGTCAGGCCGGGTGTTATGGTTCCTGTGTTGCCCTTAGCAACCAGTTCATTGTTTCCTTTAAATTTATGATCTACAGGGACACGTGTACAGGGCCCTATGTGTAGAGGGAGCTATGTGTACAGGGCCCTATGTGTACAGGGACATATGTGTACAGGGACATATGTGTACAGGGCCCTATGTGTACAGGGAGATATGTGTACAGGGCCCTATGTGTACAGAGAGATATGTGTACAGGGCCCTATGTGTACAGGGACATATGTGTACAGGGAGATATGTGTACAGGGCCCTATGTGTACAGAGAGATATGTGTACAGGGCCCTATGTGTACAGGGACATATGTGTACAGGGACATATGTGTAGAGGGCCCTATGTGTACAGGGACATATGTGTACAGGGACATATGTGTACAGGGCCCTATGTGTACAGGGCCCTATGTGTACAGGGAGATATGTGTACAGGGTCCTATGAGTACAGGGCCCTATGTGTACAGGGCCCTATGTGTACAGGGCCCTATGTGTACAGGGAGATATGTGTACAGGGCCCTATGTGTACAGGGACACGTGAATGTTGAAAGTTTGGAGTGTATGGCTTTGTATGCAAGTAATGTTCGGATGTTCACAGGGGCAGACTGACAACTCATGGGGCCCCCGGGCAATAGGGGATCATGGGGCCCCTGTGTCCTTGCCCAAACTCAAAAAAGCCTATGAAAAAGGTACCAGGGGCATCTCATGGGGCCCCCTACTGACCCCGGGCCCTCAGGCAGTGCCCTAGTTTCCAAATGGTCAGTCCGCCCCTGGATGTTCATATAGCCTCTGCGTATGTCATTGATTTTGAGGGGCTGCAGGTACCTGTCCCTAACCCTAAGGGCTACTGACTTGTTTGTTAGTAGTGAATGTAAAATGATGAAGACAAGGACCAAATTGTGTTATCTCATTCCAGGACCTCCAAGCTGTCACAGAGCACACAAAAAAATCTAGGTTTGCTGGTACTAGGAGCCATCTGTGCCCACGGCAAAATGAAGATAATCTCCCAACCTACCCTCTGGATTCTTGTCAATAGCAACACTATTTTATTTCCTTTTTTTTAAATTATAAATAAACTCCAATATTGGAAATATTATATATATATATCTTCTCTTAAAAAGACCATGGTTTGTTCCCCCAGGATGTCCAGCATAATCCCCCCTTACATCCAGGATACACAGCAGAGTTCCCCATTACATCCAGAATGTCCAGCTTAATCCTCCCTTACAACCAGGATGTCAAGCAGAGTTCCCCCTTACATCTAGGATGTCCAGCAGAGTTCCCCCTTACATCTAGGATGTCCAGCAGAGTTCCCCCTTACATCCATGTGTGCCCAGCAACAATATTATTATACAGTATTTATAAAGCGCCAGCAGTTCGCTCAGCGCTGTATATTACAATGGGAGACAATGCATGAGACAGTACAATAACAATACAATGTGATACATGAGGGGTTCGAGGGCCCTGCTCCTTG
The DNA here is from genome assembly GCF_062004578.1 of Staurois parvus. Taxonomy (NCBI): domain Eukaryota; kingdom Metazoa; phylum Chordata; class Amphibia; order Anura; family Ranidae; genus Staurois; species Staurois parvus. The sequence continues at coordinate 725,437 of NW_028318044.1, read as the reverse complement.
GAGCTTACAATCTAGGAGGGAGGGGATAGTGGTACAGAAGGAAATGGCTGTGGGGGATGGAGTGGTAGGAAGAGTGAAGGAGATTGGCAATTAGCAGGGGGCGGGGTAGGCTTCCCTGAAGAGGTGGGGTTTCAGGGTGCGCCTAAAGGAGAGGAGGGTAGGTGATAGTCTGATGGATTTGGGTAGGGAGTTCCAGAGGATGGGTGACACCCTGGAGAAGTCCTGGAGGCGGGCATGCGAGAAGGAGACCAGGGAACTAGAGAGAAGGAGGTCTTGTGAGGAGCGGAGTGTGCGTGTTGGGTGGTACTTGGATATTAGGTCGGTGATGTAATTTGGGGCAGTATGATGGACAGCTTTGTACGTCAGTGTTAGGATTTTGAATTTGATCCGTTGGGAAATCAGAAGCCAGTGGAGGGATTGGCAGAGGGGGGTGGCGGAAACGGAGCGGTATGGTAAGGTGGATGAGTCTGGCTGCCGTATTCAGGATCGAATGAAGCGGGGATAGCCTGCTGCGGGGCAGGCCAGTGAGGAGGGAGTTGCAGTAATCGAGTCGTGATATGATGAGGGAGTGGATGAGCTGCTTAGTGGTTTCTGGGGTTAGAAACGTGCGGATTTTGGCGATGTTGCGGAGGTGGAGTCTGCATGAGTTTGTGAGTGATTGGACTTGGGGCTGGAAGGATAGATTGGAGTCAAGTATGACACCAAGTACTCTGGCTTGCAGAGCGGGCCTGATGGTGGCATTGTTGGACGTGATGGAGAAGTCAATGGGGGGTGGTGTGCGGGCTGGGGAGAAGACTAGGAGCTCGGTTTTGGAGAGGTTCAGTTTAAGGAAATGGAGCGACATCCAGTCTGATATGTCGTTCAGTAGGCTTGTGATTCGGGCGGAGACTGAGGGGGTGAGGTGAGGGGTCGAGAGATAGATTTGAGTGTCGTCAGCATAGAGGTGGTAGTTGAAGCTGTGAGAGTGTATGAGTTGGCCAAGGGAGGAGGTATAGATGGAGAAGAGAAGGGGCCTGAGGACAGAGCCTTGGGGGACCCCAACAGAGAGGGGGAGTGAGGGGGAGGTGGTAGCGTTATAGGTAATGCTGAAGGAGCATTGTGGTAGATAGGACGAGAGCCAGGAGAGAGTGGAATCTCTGAGGCCAAGGGAGTGTAGTTTTTTTGAGGAGGAGGGGGTGGTCGACTGTGTCGAAGGCTGCGGAGAGGTCGAGGAGTAGGAGCAATGAATAGTGGCCGTTAGCTTTGGCAGTTAGCAGGTCATTGGAGAGTTTGAGTAAGGCAGTTTCGGTGGAGTGTAGGGGACGGAAGCTGGATTGTAGGGGATCGAGGAGGTTGTTGTGGTTGAGGTGGGAGCCTAGGCAATTGTAGACTAAGCGCTCAAGGAGTTTGGATGTAAATGGCAGCAGGGAGATGGGTCTAAGGTTGTTCGGGCCATTGGGGTCCAGGGAGGGTTTTTTAAGTATGGGGATGATGTGCACGTGCTTCAGAGGGGAGGGGAATGCGCCAGAAAAGAGGGAGAGATTAAAGATGTGGGTTAGGGAGCGTAGGATGGAGGAGGAGGGAGGCCGTAGGAGTTGTGAGGGGATAGGGTCGAGGGGGCAGGTGGTGAGGCAGGCATTAGAGAAGATCTTGGTGACCTCCTCGATGGTAGTAAGGTAGAAGGAGTGGAGTGTTGAGGGGGCTTCAGTGTGAGGAATGTTAGGTGGGGTGGAGGTCAGAACAGTGGTGAGGCCGAGGGAGAGGGGTAATGAAGGGGTTGCTGTGTGAGAGGGGACGGGTGGGGAGGAAGTTTGAGCAGCGGCGATGTCCCTGCGAATAGTGTCAATCTTGTTTTTGAAGTGATTGGCAATCTCAAGGGCGGTGAGTGAGGTGCTGGGTGGAGGTGGGGGTGGAGAGAGTAGAGAGTTAAAGGTGGAGAAGAGCCGGCGAGGATTGGAGGAGAGGGTCTTGATGAGGGTCAGGAAGTAGGCTTGTTTTGCAGCGTGGAGGCAGGTGGTGTAGGTGTGGAAGGCAGATTTATAGCGGGTGAAGGCTAGTTGGGATTTGGTTTTGTGCCATAGTCGCTCCAGCGCACGACTGCGTCGTTTGAGAGCTTTGGTGTGGTCAGTCTGCCAGGGCTGGAGCGGTCAGAGACTGATGTTTCGTGTGGTTAAAGGCGCTATCGAGTCAAGGTCGGCTGACAGCGAGTTGTTGTAGGCTTTCATGGCCAGGTCGGGGCAGGGCAGGGGAAGGATGCTGTCGTACAGTTGATCAGCTGCAGAGTGGAGGGGGGCAGGGTTAAGGTTGCGGAGGTTACGGCTGGTAGTAGTATGACATTTGGAGGGGTAGGCGTTAGAGGACGAGGAGACAGAGAAGGTAATAAGGTTGTGGTCAGAGAGAGGGACGGGGGTGTTTGTGAGGTTGTGGGGAGCTCAGAGATGGGAGAAGACAAGGTCCAGGATATTCTCATCGGAGTGGGTTGTGGATTGTATGCACTGTGCGAGTGCAAAAGAGGAGGTTAAGTGGAGGAGTTGGGATGAGGCCGGGTTGTCGATGTTGACAGGGATGTTAAAATTCCAAAGGATGATGGTGGGTAGCTCGGAGGAGAGAAAGAAGGGTAGGCAGGCGGAAAAGTCATTAAGGAAGTAGGATACGGGTCCAGGAGGTCGGTAGATTATAGCAATCCTCAGTAAGGTTGGGGAGAATAGTCAGATGCAGTGGGCCTTGAAGGAGGAGAAGGATAGGGAGGGGGGGTTTGGGAGGACTGGGAAGGTGCTCTGCGGTGACAGGAGCAGACCAACCCCACCACCTTTACGACCGTTGGGTCTGGGTGAGTGGGCCCAGATGAGACATCCATAGGAGAGTGCTGCAGGAGAGGAAGAGTCAGTGGCTTAGATCCAGGTTTCCACGATCGCTAGGAGGTTGAGGGAGCGGGAAACAAAGAGGTAGTGGCAGTAAGCTTGTTGCACACCGATCGGGCGTTCAGGAGTGCACACGAAAACGGGGGGGGGGGGGGTTTAGGGAGCAGGGGGACAGATACTAGATTAAGGGGGTTGCGGCAGGACGTGGAAGCGGAAGGGTGCCGTGTGGGTGAGCGAGGTGGTGGAGGGCCAGGGTTCGGGGAGATGTCCCCCGCGGTTAGGAGGAGAAGAAGGGTGAGAAAGGTGGCATGGGAGCGGGATGTGCAGGAGCGTGTAAGTCTACCAGTGGAGGTGTTTGGGTCAGTGGGAGAGTGGAGTATTAGGAGGAGGTGGTGGGTGCCGTAGAGGGATGAAGGAAGCCGTGAGGACACAATATATAGTTGTTTGGGAGGAGCAGAGGGATATAGAGAAGAGATTTTGGGAACAAAGGAGAGGAATATGAGGAGGAGGAGTGGAAGAGGCATTTTAGGGAGGTACACGGGGTGGCGGATAGGTGTGGTGGGAGGCTTGGCTGCGGATAGTCCAGCGTGCAGTGGCGTATCTCGTCACTGTGGCTTCTGGTAGCTGGAGTTTAAGGGAGTAGGGAGTGGGGATCGGGTGTGGAGGGATGGTTTCCAGGGGCGATTGATTGGAGATAGTCTAGCATGCAGTGGGGTTTCTCGTTGTAGTGTCTTTCAGCTAGAGTTCTAGTCCTTAGGTCAAGCTGGGCTGGGGTCGGCGTGAGTGGTCTCTGGGTGGTCGGATCTGGAGCGTTGTGCGGCTGTTTCTTGTCCTTTGGGACAAGCTGGGTTGGGGTCGGCGTGAGTGGTGTCTTCCCACTTTACATCCAGGAGTGCCCAGCAGAGTCCACTCTTATATTCAAGAGACCCATATCTCTCAGGATATCCCTACCATAATGTCCAGTTCTGTCCAGTTGCCATGCCTATTGTGAAGCCAAATCATAGTATCACTCTTCCCTTGGAAGATTTTGTCAAAATTTAATTTACATATAACTGGGGGAGTCCACCCTCAAGAGATTGACATCATCGGTATGGCCTTGTTATGGGGGAACAGAGACACAAAGTTGAAAAAAATGTAGTCTCTATCTATATGGTTAACATATGTAAGATGGCCTCAGACTTGCACCATTCCACAAGCCACACCCCTCCACAAGACACACCCTCTGACGTGTTTTGCCCCACCTATCGGGGCTTAGAGGGTGGGTAGGACGAAAGTTGTGCAAGGCTGAGGCCATCTTACACATGTTAACCATATACACTGGATTGGATTGAGTGGCAATTTTTCTAAGTACATACTACTGGATGGTGATATTTTCAGCCAGCACCCCATTCCTGAGTACCAGCAAGTCTATCTCCTTCTTTGCTTTGAGCAGCACAAAAAGTATTAGCAAATATTGCTCACTGATGTACACCTTAAAAGATATATAAATTTTTGGATGGTTGTGATCCGGTGAAACACCATTGAGAATTGCCAGATTAAAATATCACTACAGGGCACTCTAGCATAGTCTTTCTCCATCTTTTTACCACCAAATAATTGTAAGGTCTTGGGGAACCCCTGTTAAAATGATTACACCTACAGCTCAAAGTCTATTAGCATGATCAGTAAATTGTACAAAGTTTTTAAATCAAATAATAAATAATGAGGTATACCTAAATTATTTGACAGCCAAGGCCAATCAGTTTTAACTCCCAAAATGATTTTCACTAATAAAAATTAACTTGGGATTAAATAAAAAAATAATAATGATAATAACAAAAAAAAAAACAGTGAACATTGATGTGTGACTTTGGGGATCAGTGTAGATGTAACCCCTGATGTTAGTGGTCAGTGGAAAATTGCCCCCTTGTATTGGTGGTCAGTAAAGGAGTAGGGATAAGCTTGGGTGGCCATATATGGCCAATGATGTCATGAGTAGCCCCTTTGCGTATGTGTAGCTGCAGAGAATGCTCTGGCTGCAGCTGATTGGGTAGCAGTGGGTGGGAGTGAGAGCTTCCTTTGGGGTTTGGTCTGATCCCAAGTTGAAACCAAACCTAAGCTCATCCCTGCTCATTATTATTATACAGTATTATACAGTATTTATATAGCACCAAACGGTTTGGTCAGCGCTGTACATTGTAGTGGGGGACAGTACATTGTAGTGGGGGACAGTACATGGGACAGTACAGTAACAAAACAATACACGAGGGGTTCGAGGGCCCTGCTCTTTCGAGTTTACAATCTAGGAGAATCTAGGAGGCTCATGAAGTTGCTAGGAGTTCCTTGAGCAGTGGGCAATAAAAAATTGATCTCCCACCTTGCCTGACCACCAGTGCAAGAGGGCAATTTTTCACTGACCATCAACATCAAGGAAATGCCTAGACCATGGTTGATTGGGTGGCATTGGACAGGAGTGAAAGCTTCCTCCAGGTTTCAGTCTGAACTCAAGTTCAACATAAACCTGAGCTCATCCCTGCTCAACAAGAACCCTAGGGTTCCATGGAGCCATGGTTGAGAAAGGCTGGTCTAGCAGCATGTTATTAAAACTTTTGATCCAAATCTAAGTTCGAACCAAACCCAAGCTCATCCCTACTCCTGATGCTAGAGATTACAGTGGGGAATGGAAAACTGATCTCCCACCTTTACTGACCACCAATGCAAGAGGGCAATATTCCACTGACCACCAATATCAGGAGAATGCCCTGACCGCAGTTGATTGGACGGCAGTGGGCAGGAGTGACAGCTTCCTCCAGGTTTCAGTCTGAATTCAAGTTCAACATAAACTTGAGCTCATCCCTGCTCAGGAAGAACCCTAGCGTTCCATGGAACCATGGTTGAGAAAGGTTGGTCTAGCAGCATCCTATTAAAGCTTTTGATCCAAATCTAAGTTCGAACCAAAACCAAGCTCATCCCTACTCCTGAGGTTGCTAGGGATTACAGTGGGCAATGAAAAACTGATCTCCCACCTTTACTGACCACCAATGCAAGAGGGCAATATTCCACTGACCACCAACATCAGGAGAATGCCCTGGCCACAGTTGATTGGATGGCAGTGGGCAGGAGTGTCAGCTTCCTCCAGGTTTCAGTCTGAACTCAAGTTCAACATAAACTTGAGCTCATCCCTGCTCAGGAAGAACCCTAGAGGGTTCCATGGAACCATGATTGAGAAAGGCTGGTCTAGCAGCATGCTATTAAAGCTTAGGTCGTGTCATTTTTTTAAACAATACCAGAAGAATTCTGCCATTAATTAGATGTTCTCTAATATATGACATTCCAGTGAATATTAATACTTTAAAAAAATGAACTTCTAATTAGAAAAAAACATCAAAGACTGTAGATTTTGCATTAACAAATTGCAAAGCAAAGTAAAATTATTTCGGTGATCTAATTGCAAAAATATATTGAGGCATTGTGATTCCAGGGTTGTTTCTGTCACTGTGCCAGGGGCACATACTGCTAGGATGGCATTTCCCCTTAGCTTAGGATGCTAACAGAGAAATGAAAGAATTAGTGGTCTCCTCCACTTTGGAATTACTCAGTGATTTTATTTGGCAGATTCACATTCCACTTAATTATGGAATGCTAAGCAGCATTGATTCCTCACTCAATCAATTATACATCTCTGTCACCTTGTTTATATAGACCCATGTTCATCTGTCTTCAAAGACTTTATCCGGTCTTCTATCTGGTCTCTTTTTCTCCCAGTATCGGAGTATAGGCATTTACTTGATGATTCTGTACAGCAGCCTTTCTCAACCTTTACAACACAGAGGAACTCTTGAAATGCCCTTCTAGTCTCAGGGAACGTATATTGTATAGGGCGCGCTTGTTGGGGCCAAGCCTCTGTAGCTCTAGGATAAAGGTGCCAGATGGATATCAGGGATGGATGGATGGGAGCAGTAACTGTCAAGGTCCTACCTTTTCGCAGAGGTTATGTTACTCCATGTGCTGGCATCCATCTTGGATTTCTGCTGAGCATGGTGGGAATCTTTTATGCCTTCAGGTCTCTGAGGTCCATCCCCCAGAGGGGTGTGGCTGAGTACATATAAGCCTGTGATCCGCACATGCTCTTTGCACTTGTGTCTTGTGTCTTTGTCTTGCTACAGCTCTGTGTATACGCTCGTGACTCTTCTGGTATCTGACTCGGCTTGTGACTAAGACCATTCTCTGTGTTTTCCTTTGATCTGACCTTCCGTTGCTGAACCCGGCCCGTGACCTGTGATTCTCTGTCTACTGTTCTGTACCGTTTTGTCCCGTTGTTGTCGACCCGGCTTGCCTGACTACGCTATTGTCATTCTCACCAGCTACACGCCATTGGCGGCGGCCATTACCGCAGCCGGGGTGTCTCGGGGGCCGCGACCTGGTTCCTGGCTGCGTCAAGTCCATCCCCACCATCAGGGGCCCTGGTGAAGGGCAGCCTGGGACTTAGACTCCGTGCCCTGAGGGACTTCGGTCTGTTGGTGGTGGTTGTCGTCAGCCAGTGCGTTACCCTGCCACTAGGCCTACCTGTCCATTCCACAGCCCAGCCCTGACAGTAACACTGAGGCAGCTCTTCTTAGAGTGGAAGCAAGGCTCTAATGCAGTAACAAGAAAAAGAGAGGAAGGCGCCTCTAAGTGCAGTATTGACTATTTATTCAGTAAACAATGGAAAATTTGCACTTACAAGATAAATGGTTAAAAAGACTCATCGTGTGGTAATTAGATCCAGGTGGGTCATCCAGCCATCCAGCAGCAGACTATGCCTATAGGATCAGGAAGTAGAGACCAGGATGTCCCTGTGCATTTCGGAGCATGCTCAATAAGCTCCTTCTTCAGACCTCTGAGGTCTGAAGAAGGACCCTATTGAGCATGCTCCAAAATGCATTACCACCCCCTTCACCTGCTACATCTGACTCTGCTCTCCAAGCTTCATTTTTGAAGCACAGGCACATCCTGGTCTCTACTTCCTGATCCTATAGGCATAGTTTGCTGCTGGACGGCTGGATGTCCCACCTGGATCTAATTACCACACGATGAGTCTTTTTAACCGTTTATCTTGTAAGTGCAAATTTTCCATTGTTTACTGAATAAATTGTCAATACTGCACTTAGAGGCGCCTTCCTTTCTTTTTCTAGTCTCCGGGAACACCTGCTGAAATAAATACTCTTTCTACAACTCATGATACATTGGTGTAATGGTGAGTGGGAAGAATGTTCCTTAAACTTGAGGTCATTGGGAAGAATTACCCCCTTACAGATAGCTAAAAGGTCAATGGTGTCAGTGGGAACTTATCTGAGAGGCAGAAATTGATCATTGCTCAAGAAATCCCTATCAACCTCCAGAGGAACCCTAGGATTCCATTCCATTCCCTAGAAACCCTGTTGACCAACCCTGCTGTAGAGAATTGCGAAGAATGGTGATGATGTAGAAGTAAACCATACCAACTATCCACAAATCATCACATGGTGGTGGTGCCAAAATGGTTCACTCTTTAGTACTTGTTGTAGGACCACTGATTCCCAGCACTTAGTAGTGGGAGTGGGATCAGTGATTTTTAAATGGGCTGCAATGGCAGTAAACTTAGTCCCTACTAACGTCGCAGTCACTGACCATCTACTGCAAAAAGCATCCAATCTCCAACCACTCTAGTTGCTTATTCATAGTCTTTTATCATCTCCTGAAAGCTAGATACCATCTCTAACAGTTTTGTGTAGCATTATTTTTCCTAAATATTATGTGTGGCCCCTGGGTGGTGTCAAGGGCCACAGTTGAGGCACCTTATCTCTCTTACGTTGGAGACTGTTCAGCACTTCAAGTGTTACTAAACCCACAACAATAAAGTCATTCAGTACATTCAGTAATGCATGCTTGGTATACTCACTGTAGAACCGAAGGAGTTAATCTTCTGCATTGTGTAAAAAGGCTGCTTGATCCGGACTTCTCTAATCCTCCCCTTCTTCCAATGTCCCGCTCTTTTGTCCTGATAAGACGTATCGTGTGGAGTCACTCTGCACATGCTCAGTGAGGCATGTATTGCTGGAGAGTTTTTTTTCCCCTTGGGAGAGTGCATGTGAGTCCATTGTGTAAAAAGGCAGTTTGATCCTGACTTCTCTAATCCTCCCCTTCTTCCAGTGTCCCCCTCTTATGTCCTGATAAGACGTATCGTGTGGAGTCACTCTGCACATGCTCAGTTTGGCGTGTATTGCTGGAGAGTTTTTTTTCCCCTTGGGAGAGTGCATGCGAGTCCATTGTGTAAAAAGGCTGTTTGATCCTGACTTCTCTAATCCTCCCCTTCTTCCAGTGTCCCCCTCTTATGTCCTGATAAGACGTATCGTGTGGAGTCACTCTGCACATGCTCAGTTTGGCGTGTATTTCAGGAGAGGTATTTTTCCCCCTTGGGAGAGTGCATGTGATCAGCACTGGGCCAATCAGAACTGTCCAGATAGAGGTCAGGGGTTCTGCATCCTCCTAGAGCAAAATGAAAACTCCTCCTGTAAGCTTTAAATAGTGCTCTACTGGACATTGATAGAAGTCACAAGACTGCTAAATACCGCTGATGTGAAAAGGTATTTAGCAGTTTATATTTACTAAAATAATTGCACTTTTATGTTGTGTGTACTGTGGGAGACCAGATATAGTGAATGCAGGGTCTGGGGAGACCAGATATAGTGAATGCAGGATCCGGGGAGACCGGATATAGTGAATGCGGGGTCTGGGGAGACCAAATATAGTGAATGCAGGGTCCGGGGAGACCGGATATAGTGAATGCGGGGTCCGGGGAGAGCGGATATAGTGAATGCAGGGTCCGGGGAGACCAGATATAGTGAATGCAGGGTCTGGGGAAACCAGATATAGTGAATGCAGGGTCCGGGGAGACCAGATATAGTGAATGCAGGGTCCGGAGAGAGCGGATATAGTGAATACAGGGTCCGGGGAGACCAGATATAGTGAATGCAGGGTCCGAGGAGAGCAGATATAGTGAATGCAGGATCCGGGGAGACCGGATATAGTGAATGCAGGGTCCGGGGAGACCAGGGAGGAGGAGAAGAAGCCATCTTTCAGCTGCTGCAGAGAGAGCCATACAGGAGATTGGTTCCAGTAATTGCCCTGCCTGCCCACATCTGATTCACCCAGCCGCCTGGGCCCCCATGCAGGCCTGGTCCCCATACAGGAGGACTGGTGGTACCCCCTTATCCACAGCCCTGCCCATACTCTGCCCCATCAGGAACTGTAAACGAAATGATACTTTTCCTTTAAAGCTGATGAAAGGCTCCAAAATGATTATCCTCCACCTCCTCACTGTAGGTGACCATTACTTGAAGAAATGCCATATGAGGGTTACCTCGTGCATTTCCAACACAGCAGAGCCAATGTAGCCCATAACATAATATTCGCGGTAAAGAAGGAGGGGATTCCAAATTTATTTTCAGATAAAATGATTTTATAAGTTAGAGATATTTGGGGAAAAAATATAGTAAGAGTGTAGTTTCCCTTTAAATAAACTTTTGCTGTTTAACAATAGATGACTCCCCGGGGGTTACGTGTGTGCCGCATTAAGTAACACATGTCATGAAAATGAATAGATTACTATAAACAATTAGATGATGTAAACACATTGTAAGCAGGGTGTTCAGTACTTCTTGAACCAAATCCCAGATCGCATGGCATTTACTTCTAGTGCTGTTGAGCTCTCAGTCACATAATCAGACTTGTCATGCCTTTGTTTATCACAGCCCTTAGACTTTACAGTCTGAGCTCATTCTATGACAAATATAAAACCTAAAAGTAAAATAAATCATGGGATTCATATAATATATATATATATGTAATATACACACTCGCCGGTCCACCTGTTCAATTGTTCGGTAACACAAATTGCTAATCAGCCAATCACATGTTAGCGACTCAATGCATTTAGGCATCTAGACTTGGTGAAGACAACTTGCTGAAGTTCAAACCAAGCATCAGAATGGGGAAGAAAGGGGATTTAAGTGACTTTGAACGTGGCATGGTTGTTGGTGCCAGATGGGCTGGTCTGAGTATTTCAAAAACTGCTGATCTACTGGGATTTTCACGCACAACCATCTCTAGGGAAATAGAGACTCATCAGACCAGGCAATGTTTTTCCAATCTTCTATTGTCCAATTTTGGTGAGCCTGTGTGAATTGTAGTCTCCGTTTCCTGTTCTTAGATTACAGGAGTGGCACCCGGTGCGGTTCACAGCCAGGTGCCCACTGCGTATGCGTGAATCGCAGTGCGCATCCTAATTGATTCGGCAATCTTTTTGGGATCTGTGAAGGTTCCCAGGAGGCTGTGGGAGGAAGGAGTGGGGCCAAACTTACAGCTTACTTCGCCGTGGCAAACTGAGCTGAAAGTGGGAGCGGGTACCTGTCAAAACCAGGTATCCGCTCCCAGAAGGTGCCAGATATGGCACTGGAGGAGGGGAGGAGGCAAACAAGCGAAGCTTCCACTTTTGGTGGAACTCTGCTTTACTTTTTATGTTTTCTAACATTTTTTTTCTGAGTATAGATCTATATTTGTCCAAAGTAACTTTGAGTAACTATATAGTAAGCTTGATCTACCTGCTGGCTTATATATAATTATTGGGCAATTTTTAGGAATTTTGCAAAGGCACCCCTGAAAAAACTTGAAGGCACCCCAGGGTGCCTGGGCATGCTGGTTGAAAGAGGTTGGGCTAGGTTGTGGTCAGCCCGAGCTTTGAATTGACAGTTCTGCCTTCCTTGGGTTTTGCCTAAACAGAATGTTACTGTTGACTTCTGCTTGCGGTTAGTTTGATGGGATACAGTCATTCTGAGAGAATATTTATAACTCTCTGGTCAACCACTACAAAGGTTATTGCCAGTGGTGCGTGCTGGTAGGGGAATATAAATATTTGGGGTGAACTTCTGAAAGAGCTGTTGCTTCCTCGACATTTGCCAGGAGAGAAAGATGTGTTGTAAAGTAAAACAAAAGAAAGCGCACCAACCTTGTGCATTACCTCAATAAACTGTGATTTTATTAAAATGAGATATATACTCACAAACAAAGAAGTAAAACAAGTGTATAAGATCCTAAAAGGAACATTGAAGTACAAAACCAGTGCGAGTCACATCTAGAGGGGAGACTCTCAAACTTCAATGATCCTTTGAGGATCCTATACGCTTGTTTTACTTCTTTGTGAGTATTGTAAGCTCGAAAGAGTAGGGCCCTCTTACCCCTCGTACGTTGTTTGTTATTGTTGTACTGTGCCATGTATTGTCCCTCCCCTATTGTACAGCGCTGAGCAAACCCTTTGGCGCTATATAAACTCGTAGTAATAATAATAATAATAATAATATACAGTATCTCATTTTAATAAAATCACAGTTTATTGAGGTAATGCGCAAGGTTGGTGCGCTTTCTTTTTGTTTTGCTTTGCAGTACCGGTTGGGCTTCCCCAGCCTTGTTAAGAGCTCCATTGGTGAACGAACTTCCACAAGTGGTCTTCCCACCCATCCACCCTTGATCTGTGTCCCTGAGCGCAGGAGGTGTTGTTCCTGTTTCCAGAGAAAGATGTGTGTTTGAAGCCAGTGCCTCCCAGGCCTGCTGTGTGGGGAGGGATTTTGTCAGAGCAGAGGCTTGGGTCTGAGGCTTAGGAAGTCTGGAACTGAAGTACTGGGGTAAAAACGTCTTTGCTGAAGAGGGTCTTGGAGAACTGCGTAGAAAGTAATGCCAGTAGACATTGCAGGAGGTTCTAGTGGTTCATCTAAGGGGGGCAGGTGTGCTGCTTTGAAGTTGCTCTTCTATGGGGGCAAATCTGTAGAAGGAAAGTCTTGTCCCCTGAGCTTAGCTCTGGATTGTTCCTCCAGTGTTCTCTCTGTAGCTTGTTGCTTTTGCCCTTAGGCATCCCAGACCATAGCAATCCTAAATTTCCTATATCCTAACCTCTAGAGTGTTGGTGTATTTACCACAAGGCATTTGCCTAGGGTGGCATTTTTCAGTTGGGCAGCACCGCCCCTCGGAAGAAGGGACGGAAGAAGGGACAGCATGGAGACCTGGTGGGTTCCGAGAGAGGCTGCAGGTTTCATGATGGTGTATGCAGAGCTCGACTCTCGTTACCAGGGATGTCCGGAGCTGTGAAGGTGAGTGTCCTTCTATCTCTCACTGTGGGCAATGGTGGCTGGTGTATGGGGGCAATGGTACTGGTAATAAAGACTGGTAAAGTTGAGTGCTTAAATATAACCCCTCCTACTACCAGTCTGCCTTAGTTTTTTATTAGGAAGAGTCTATCAAAGACTAATTATGCACTGGTATTGCTTAACTTTTGAAAGATTTTTTCAATCATGCCTCAGTCTTGCCAGCCATGTATATTCCAGATGTAGATAATTGGCAGGCAGGGTTCCTCACCTGGCAGCTCCTGGACCAGGGGGAGTGGTCCTTACACCTGGAGTTGTTCCAGAACCTGTGACGCAGGTGGGCAATATTAGCTGTGAACCTTCTTGCCTCCAGGTTAAATAACAAGCCGGGCAGGTTTGTATCCATGTACGGTGGATGCTCTGATGGTTGCATGGGATCATTACACCCTGATGTATACTTTGACTCCCCTGAAACTTCTTCCTTAGGATCCTCAGGATTGTAATAAAGGGCATTCCGATGATCATCGTTTTGGGCTGGTCTGGGCACATGTAGTACACTGATCTGGTAGAACTCCTGGCAAGTGGTCTGTGGACACTGCCAGAGGTTCAGGATCTTCTGCTTCAAGGTCCAATTTGCCACCCTGCTTCATAGACGCTGGTTTTAAAGGCATAGCTGTTGAAACGGAGGTTCGAAGAGACAGAGGCATCGCTGAGCTGAGGATTCCTACAATGCTCATATTTAGAAAGTCTACTTCACACTTGGTCTATCACTGAATGTGGAAGGCATACTTCCCATGATGTCAGTCTCAAGGACTTTCTCTGTGGGATGAATCCTGTCCTTTCTTCAACTGGGTCTGGACCAGAGTTTGGCTTTAAGCACTGTCAAGGTTCAGGTTTCTGCCCTTTCTATTCTATTTCAAAGACCACTGGCCTCTCATTTTTAGATTAAGACCTTTCTCCTATGTAGCTCCCCCTGTCTATTCTCCTGTGACACGGTGGGGCCCTGAATCTGTTTTTCTCTCTGCTTCAGAAACCACCATTTGAACCCATTAGAAACGTTCCTCTCCCTACTTTCACCCCCAAGGTGATTTTTTTCTTGCAGGCAAATCTTCTGCAAGCCAAGTGTCCAAATTGGTGGCCTTATCCTGTAAAGAACCTTTTTAAGTTTTACATAGGGAAAAGCTGGTGTTGAGTCCTAGGACTTCTTTCTGCCTTTTACCTCAACCAACATTGTTCTTCCATCCCTCTGTGTGGCTTCATTTCAGCTAATACTGGAATCTTCTACTCCTCCTACCAGTCCATCCCCCACAGTTATTACCTTTTGTACCACTAGCCCCTCCCTCCTAGATTGTAAGCTCCCAGGATCAGGGCCCTCCTAACCCTCTTGTATTGAGCTGTATTGTTGCTGTATTGTCTCCTGTTATATTGTAAAGCGCTGAGCAAACTGTTGGGGCCATATAAATCCTGTATAATAATAATAATAATATATAAATCCTGTATAATAATAATAATAATAATATATAAATCCTGTATAATAATAATAATAATATATAAATCCTGTATAATAATAATATATAAATCCTGTATAATAATAATAATAATATATAAATCCTGTATAATAATAATATAAATCCTGTATAATAATAATATATAAATCCTGTATAATAGTAATATATAAATCCTGTATAATAATAATAATAATATATAAATCCTATATAATAATAATATAAATCCTGTATAATAATAATAATATATAAATCCTGTATAATAGTAATATATAAATCCTGTATAATAATAGTAATATATAAATCCTGTATAATAATAATATATAAATCCTGTATAATAATAATAATTTCACCAGAAATACATTTTCCTCTATTGTTTGGATGCGGTCCAGGTTGTGCCAGCCTATCTTTTAGCCATTGCTTCTTTCTGAAGGACTGATTCCCTTTCTGTCATCCTGTGTGGACCCCGAAGGGTGCACCAGCTACTCGTTCTCCCATCTCTAGGTGGCTCAGACTAGCAGTCTTCAGATTTTAGCAGTAAATCCCAAAGGTTAAATATTTTCTGTGTGCCTCAATGGACTTCAAGAAAATAATTTTATTTGGTTAGTACAAAAATCCTTTTTTTTTTTTTTCATAGGTTGGGCTTTGCTGTTCTGTTTCATCAACAGTGTCATATTTTTAGTCCCTTGAGGCCATTGTCAGAACCTCAGATGTCCCCATAGATTACTTTGTGACACAACAACACATGAACTGCTCAAAGAAATGTCATCTGTTTCATCAAACCAAAGAGCCTTGCTGTGTTCAGACATACACTTGGGATTTGTCTTTTTTCTTTAATAGTTTCTACTTTTTTTTTTTACAGTGGATACAATTGCAGAATCCTATTTGCCGTCATGCAAATGGCTGTAATTCGAACAATTAATTATAAAGTGCATTATATTGAGTTAGGACAATCCCAACCAGGGGCGGACTGACCATTTGGAAACTCGGGCACTGCCCGAGGGCCCGGGGTCAGTAGGGGGCCCCATGAGATACCTTTTTCATAGGCTTTTTTGAGTTTGGGCAAGGACACAGGGGCCCCATGATCCCCTATTACCCGGGGGGCCCATGAGTTGTTGTCAGGGCAGGAGCTGAGGAACGGACAGGCAGGCCTAATAACAATGTAACGCACTGGCTGACGACAACCACCACCCACAGACAAAAGTCCCTCAGGGCGCGGAGTCTAAGTCCCAAGCTGCCCTTCACCAGGGCCCCTGATGGTGGGGATGGACTTGACGCAGCCAGGAACCAGGTCGCGGCCCCCGAGACACCTCAGTTGCGGTAATGGCCGCCGCCAATGGCGTGTAGCTAGTGGAAAGGACAATAGAGTAGTCAGGCAGGCCGGGTCGACAACAACGGGACAAAACGGTACAGGACAGCAGACGAGAATCACAGGTCACGAGCCGGGTTCAGCAACAGAGGGTCAGATCAAAGGAGAACACAAAGAATAGTCGAGTCACAAGCCGAGTCAGATTCCAGGAGAGTCACGAGAGTCAGAACAGAGTTATAGCAACACAAAGACACAAGACACAAGTGCAAAGAGCATGTGCGGACCACAGGCTTATATGTCATCAGCCACACCCCTCTGGGGGATGGACCTCAGAGACCTGAAGGCATAAAGGATTCCCACCATGCTCAGCAGAAATCCAAGATGGACGCCAGCACATGGAGTAACATGACCTCAGGGAAAAGGTAGGACCTTGACAGTTGTCAGTCCGCCGCTGATCCCAACATTTCAGTGCATAAAGCCAGCCACAGACAAGCAGATCTGATTTTATTTATATATTACAGGTATTTATATAGCACCAACAATTTACATATATTGTACATTGACATAAGTCCCTGCCCCCAAGGAGCCTGCAATCTAAGGTCCCTAACTCAACTTCATGCATACACATACTAGGGCCAATTTAGGCAGGAGCCAATTCACCTCCCATGCCTTAAAGCAGTGTTTCTCAAACTTTTTTCACTCAAGGCACCCTTTAAAATTATGGACAGTCCCGAGGCACCCATTAAAAATATGGACAGTCTTGAGGCACCCCATTTTAAAATGGCGTGCCTCTAGAGTCTCTAGACTGTCCATAATTTTAAATGGGCACCCATTCTAAAATGTGAACAACTATTCTAATAGTTTTATATAACAGAGAAACCTCCACACAGGTAGGACACCCAACGTTAGAGGTGGTTTATTCTTCCAAAGAAAATACACTTTTTCACACTGGTACTGACTAGTATTCCCATGTTTCTCTTCTCCCTCAGTTTTTCTCCATCACTGAGCTAATGTGACCCCAGCACTGATGGAGAGGGGTGAGGGAGGGTCCAACTAAGATGCTGTGCAGGCAGCTGACATCCTCCTTATCAACTGATGATGTTTTTAGGCTGCTGGCTAGAAAGTCATAATGGTGCACAATGAAACTGGCTTTGTGTAAATAAAAGGCAGCCTTGTTCCACCCGCTGCCTTGTATACAAGATTTGGGCAATTTTTAGACATTTTGCCAAGGTACCCCTGAAGAAACCCCAAGGCACCCCAGGGTGCCTGGACACCCTGGTTGAGAAAGGCTGCCTTAAAGTATAAGTAAAGGCAAATCTTTTTTTTTTAGTTTTGGACAGAGTGAAGATGGATTAGACCCCTTGTCAGGCTTTTAATGTTGTCTGTGTCCCAATAAGTCTTGGTTCACATCTGTGTGGGTGGTGCCGCTGCGGGACCCGCACAAATACCTGCAGCTGCACCACACACACAGAGGAATGAGGGACCCGATCAAATACCTGCATCTGCACCACACAGAGGAATGGGGGATCCGCACAAGTACCTGCATCTGCACCACCCACACAGAGGAATGGGGGACCCGCACAAATACCTGCAGCTGCACCACACAGAGGAATGTGGGACCCACACAAGTAACTGCATCTGCACCACCCACACAAGTACCTGCATCTGCACCACCCACACAGAGGAATGCGGACCCGCACAAGTACCTGCAGCCGCACCACCCACACAGAGGAATGCGGGACCCGCACAAGTACCTGCAGCTGCACCACCTACACAGAGGAATGCAGGACCCCCACAATTACCTGCAGCCGCATCACCCACACAGAGGAATGCAGGACCCCCACAATTACCTGCAGCCGCACCACCCACACAGAGGCATGCGGGACCCGCACAAGTACCTGCAGCCGCACCACCCACACAGAGGAATGCGGGACCCGCAGGTGGGTGCCATTAATTCTAATGGCATGCCGTCCGCACTGGAAATCACAACCGTACTGGGAACCTGCGATTTCCAAAGTAGTCCATTCAAATGAATGGGCTATTGTGCCCGTGCAAATCGCGGCCCGCATGACCTCGCAGAAGTGGCCCAGGGTCTAGGGAGATTCACCCTCTCTATTTGTCCTGTCATTTAGAGTGAAAGCAAAAGAAAATCCCAAACTTTAGGTTGTTCCCAGAAGAGTAACAGATGAAAAATCTTCCAATAGGGACATTAGTTATGGTGACCTGGAGAGCCCCAATGAATCCCCTTAATTTGCAGGGATTTCCTCACACCTCCCGTTTTGGCTATGGGATGGCAAGTGAAGGGAAATCTACCTAGAAAACAAATTGCCAACGATTATTACCATCCTTACCCTACCCGAAAAAGGAAAAAAAAAGGTTTGCCTATAGTTCTACTTTAACTTTTACTTGGAGTGTGGGAGGGAACATACACAAGCACAGAGAGAATATGCAAACTCCAAGCAGGTAGTGTCCTGACTAAGGTTTGAATCAAGGACCCCAGTGCTGCAAGACAGGGGTACAATCTAAGGTCCCTACCTCACATGCAGACATACACATACTATGCCCAATGTAGACAGGAGCCAGTTAATTTACCAGCATGCCTGAAGAATATGGGAGGAAGCCAGATTACTCGGAGGAAACCCACCCATGAACAGGGAGAACAAGCAGACTCTGAGCAGGACCCTCGTGCTAAGTACAATCTAATGTCCCCACCTTACATGCATACATATACATACAAGGACCACTTTAAAGTCATGCCATTAGGTTAACTGGCTCCTCTTTAAAGTGTGGGAGAAAACAGTCAAGCATGGGGAGAACTGAAAACTCCATGCAGGTAGTGTCCTGACTGGGTTTTGAACCAAGGACCCTAGTGCTCTAAGAATGAAGTGCTGAAAACAAAGCCAGTGAGTAGCCCTGGTCTTAGAATTCCTGATATGAACCACACTTGTGCCCCAATGAGATCTATGAGTCTTTCTGGCTTGGTGGCAGATGGGACTTGTGGTCTCTCCATTCACAGAGGTGACTAGATGTATGATGGCAGAGCCACACACAGTGGCATTATATTAATAAAAAATGGAGTCCTGGGCTGTGGACAGTGACCATGTTTCATGTTACACTTTAAATATGGAGGCAACATGGGCAGAAAGGCGGTAATGTGAGTGTACAAAATATGTAAAGCACGGCATACAGTAAATTGACGGCGTTATATAAGTACCTGTAATAATAATATTAATTAGCCTTTAGCCACTTCTCATCTGGCCCGTGTACATAAACGGCCGGACGGGAGCAGTGCAGAGGAGGGTGGCCATTTATAAATGTCCTCCCCGTCCCCTGCTTGTGCACGCTCCCTGGGAGCGTGCAGCACAGCGATCCGGTGCCTACTGTGTCCTCCGGACACAGTGGAACACCGATCGTTGTACGGGACCTCTGTGTGAGTTCCTGATCATGTGATCACTGATTGGCCAATCAGTGATCACATGAAGAGTAGTAAGCAAGATGTCACTTCTGACATCATTGCTTACTACGTGTGAAATCTGTGAATGATCACAGAGGTCACATGGTACAAGGCTATTCACAACAGCCTTGTACCATGTGACAAGCTGTGACCAATCACAGCTCTCACAGTAGTTCTCAATGGCTACAAGAATGCAGCTAGAGAGAAGGAGAAAATGATTGCTTTTACAGCCTTTATGGGTGTAAAAGCAATAAGTGTAAAAAAAAAAAAAACATCACCCCCCACAAGTAGTACAGTGTCATTATGGTGACACTGTACTGCTAGGGTGACAATATGTAAAAAAAAAAAATATATATATATATATATATAATACAGTATAAAAAAATAAAATAAAAATGTAATTTAATTTGGGTTATTTTTTTTTGTTTTACTAAAAAGATAACTGAATAGATTTTGCCAAGATTTATGAAGAAAGATTATTTATTTGCAAAATGTTATAGGAAAAACACTTATTTTCTACATTTTTGGACTTTTTCATTTATATAGCAAAAAAATAAAAATCCCAGTGGTGAATAAATACTGCCAAAATAAAGTTTTATCTGTCTCAAAAATATGCTAAAAAATTCATATGGGCACATTGTTGCACGACCGCGCAATTGTCATTCAAAGTGTGATAGCGCTGAAAGCTGAAAATTGGTCTGGACAGGAAGGGGGTGAAAGTGTCCGGACTGGAAGTGGTTAAAGCAGAGTGGTATCCAAATGGTGTTCCCAGAGATCTTGCCATCACTTTTAAATGGTCACAGCATGGCTTGCACTTTATTACAGACCTACCTCCCAGTCTTTCTCGTATTTCCCCTTTGTTGCTCCATTGCTGTCACTGCCATTTTGTCCTGGTCTTCCTCTGGGTCCAGAGTCCAGGGTCCTCAGCCTTTTGTCCGCCATTGATGATGAGAGTTACATTGTCCTGGCATGCTGCTCCTACTGCCAGCATCTTAGCGATCCTGCAATCGTACGTGCATGGCTGTCAAAGTAAAATTTTAATAAAGGTATTAGCAGGGAAGGTGAAATGTTTGATGGCAAAAGAGAGATTAACGTGTTACTAAACCCACAACAGTACAATCAGTCTGTATATGCAGTATAGAATGCTTGTTATACTCACTGTGGAACCTAAGGGGTTAATAGTCTGCATTGTGTAAAAAGGCTGTTTGATCCTGTCTTCTCTGTTCCTCCCCTTTTTCAAGGGACCACCACTTATCTCCAGACTGAACCTTAGGCATGCACATGCTCAGTTTGATGTGTATTGCTAGAGAGGTTTTATTTTTCTTGGGAGAGTGCATGTGATCAGCACAGGGCCAGTCAGCACTGTTCAGACAGAGGCCAGGGGATTTCCATCCTCCTAGAGCAGAAAGAAAACTCCTCCTACAAGCTTTAGCTAGTGCTGGGCTGGACACTGCTAGAAGTCACAAGACTGCTATATACTTCTGATGAGAAAAGGTATTTAGCAGTTTATATTTACTAAAATAATTTCATTTCCATGTTGTGTGTACTGTGGGAGACCGGATATAGTGAATGCAGGGTCCGGGGAGACTGGATATAGTGAATGCAGGGTCCGGGGAGACCAGATATAGTGAATTCAGGGTCCAGGGAGAGCGGATATAGTGAATGCAGGGTCCGGGGAGACCAGATATAGTGAATGCAGGGTCCGGGGAGACCAGATATAGTGAATGCAGGGTCCGGGGAGACCAGATATAGTGAATGCAGGGTCCAGGGAGACCAGATATAGTGAATGCAGGGTCCAGGGAGACCAGATATAGTGAATGCAGGGTCCAGGGAGAGCGGATATAGTGAATGTAGGGTCCAGGGAGAGCGGATATAGTGAATGCAGGGTCCAGGGAGACCAGATATAGTGAATGCAGGGTCCTGGGGAGAGCAGATATAGTGAATGCAGGGTCCGGGGAGAGCAGATATAGTGAATGCAGGGTCCGGGGAGAGCAGATATAGTGAATGCAGGGTCCAGGGAGAGCGGATATAGTGAATGCAGGGTCCGGGGAGACCGGATATAGTGAATGCAGGGTCCTGGGAGACTAAATATAGTGAATGCAGGGTCCGGGGAGACCAGATATAGTGAATGCAGGGTCCGGGGAGACCAGATATAGGGAATGCAGGTTCCGGGGAGACCAGATATAGGGAATGCAGGGTCCGGGGAGAGCGGATATAGTGAATGCAGGGTCCGGGGAGACCAAATATAGTGAATGCAGGGTCCGGGGAGACCAGATATAGTGAATGCAGGGTCCTGGGGAGACCAGATATAGTGAATGCAGGGTCCTGGGGAGACCAAATATAGTGAATGCAGGGTCCAGGGAGACCAGATATAGTGAATGCAGGGTCCGGGGAGAGCGGATATAGTGAATGCAGGGTCCGGGGAGAGCAGGTATAGTGAGTGCAGGGTCCGGGGAGAACGGATATAGTGAATGCAGGGTCCGGGGAGAACGGATATAGTAAATACAGGGTCCAGGGAGACCAGATATAGTGAATACAGGGTCCGGGGAGACCAAATATAGTGAATGCAGGGTCCGGGGAGAGCAGATATAGTGAATGCAGGGTCCTGGGAGAGCGGATATAGTGAATGCAGGGTCCGGGGAGACCAGATATAGTGAATGCAGGGTCCGGGGAGACCAGATATAGTGAATGCAGGGTCCGGGGAGACCAGATATAGTGAATGCAGGGTCCAGGGAGACCAGATATAGTGAATGCAGGGTCCAGGGAGACCAGATATAGTGAATGCAGGGTCCAGGGAGAGCGGATATAGTGAATGCAGGGTCCAGGGAGACCAGATATAGTGAATGCAGGGTCCTGGGGAGAGCAGATATAGTGAATGCAGGGTCCGGGGAGAGCAGATATAGTGAATGCAGGGTCCGGGGAGACCAGATATAGTGAATTCAGGGTCCAGGGAGAGCGGATATAGTGAATGCAGGGTCCGGGGAGACCAGATATAGTGAATGCAGGGTCCGGGGAGACCAGATATAGTGAATGCAGGGTCCGGGGAGACCAGATATAGTGAATGCAGGGTCCAGGGAGACCAGATATAGTGAATGCAGGGTCCAGGGAGACCGGATATAGTGAATGCAGGGTCCAGGGAGACCGGATATAGTGAATGCAGGGTCCAGGGAGAGCGGATATAGTGAATGCAGGGTCCAGGGAGACCAGATATAGTGAATGCAGGGTCCTGGGGAGAGCAGATATAGTGAATGCAGGGTCCGGGGAGAGCAGATATAGTGAATGCAGGGTCCGGGGAGAGCAGATATAGTGAATGCAGGGTCCAGGGAGAGCGGATATAGTGAATGCAGGGTCCGGGGAGACCGGATATAGTGAATGCAGGGTCCTGGGAGACTAAATATAGTGAATGCAGGGTCCGGGGAGACCAGATATAGTGAATGCAGGGTCCGGGGAGACCAGATATAGGGAATGCAGGTTCCGGGGAGACCAGATATAGGGAATGCAGGGTCCGGGGAGAGCGGATATAGTGAATGCAGGGTCCGGGGAGACCAAATATAGTGAATGCAGGGTCCTGGGGAGACCAGATATAGTGAATGCAGGGTCCTGGGGAGACCAGATATAGTGAATGCAGGGTCCTGGGGAGACCAAATATAGTGAATGCAGGGTCCAGGGAGACCAGATATAGTGAATGCAGGGTCCGGGGAGAGCGGATATAGTGAATGCAGGGTCCGGGGAGAGCAGGTATAGTGAGTGCAGGGTCCGGGGAGAACGGATATAGTGAATGCAGGGTCCGGGGAGAACGGATATAGTAAATACAGGGTCCAGGGAGACCAGATATAGTGAATACAGGGTCCGGGGAGACCAAATATAGTGAATGCAGGGTCCGGGGAGAGCAGATATAGTGAATGCAGGGTCCTGGGAGAGCGGATATAGTGAATGCAGGGTCCGGGGAGACCAGATATAGTGAATGCAGGGTCCGGGGAGACCAGATATAGTGAATGCAGGGTCCGGGGAGACAAGATATAGTGAATGCAGGGTCCAGGGAGACCAGATATAGTGAATGCAGGGTCCAGGGAGAGCGGATATAGTGAATGCAGGGTCCAGGGAGACCAGATATAGTGAATGCAGGGTCCTGGGGAGAGCAGATATAGTGAATGCAGGGTCCGGGGAGACCACATATAGTGAATGCAGGGTCCGGGGAGACCACATATAGTGAATGCAGGGTCCGGGGAGAGCAGATATAGTGAATGCGGGGTCCGGGGAGACCACATATAGTGAATGCAGGGTCCGGGGAGAGCAGATATAGTGAATGCAGGGTCCAGGGAGAGCGGATATAGTGAATGCAGGGTCCGGGGAGAGCGGATATAGTGAATGCAGGGTCCGGGGAGACCAGATATAGTGAATGCAGGGTCCGGGGAGACCAGATATAGGGAATGCAGGTTCCGGGGAGACCAGATATAGGGAATGCAGGGTCCGGGGAGAGCGGATATAGTGAATGCAGGGTCCGGGGAGAGCGGGTATAGTGAATGCAGGGTCCGGGGAGAGCAGGTATAGTGAGTGCAGGGTCCGGGGAGAACGGATATAGTGAATGCAGGGTCCGGGGAGAACGGATATAGTAAATACAGGGTCCGGGGAGACCAGATATAGTGAATGCAGGGTCCGGGGAGACCAGATATAGTGAATGCAGGGTCCGGGGAGACCAGATATAGTGAATGCAGGGTCCGGGGAGACCGGATATAGTGAATGCAGGGTCCGGGGAGAGCGGATATAGTGAATGCAGGGTCCGGGAAGTGCGGATATAGTGAATGCAGGGTCTGGGGAGACCAGATATAGTGAATGCAGGGTCCGGGGAGACCAGATATAGTGAACGCAGGGTCCGGGGAGACCAGACATAGTGAATGCGGGGTCTGGGGAGACTAGATATAGTGAATGCAGGGTCCGGGGTTTAATAACACTTTAAAGGGTGTATTTATTAAAAAAAATTACTGGTTCAAGGATTCACACAGCTGCTACGAATACGTAATTTGCCTAGTATGTTTATTTTCTATGCTCGTCTACTCCATCTAGTGGACATAAATGATGTATCTTCCTGATTGGGGTATTTCAGGAAAATAGTGCATTATGGCCACAAGATGGAGCTAACCATCATAGGAGATAAACGTATTAGGTAAATTACGGTGATGTTTCATGACAGGTGTGCAAATGTTTTTTTTTTATACATCAGTGTTTTGCTTTGTGTTTTTTAAGGTTCTTTGCAGTAAAAGCAAGGAAGCATAAAAACCTCCGTAATATATTAATATGTTTTTCTAAACAAAAATGCTGAACATACAGTTGTAGGAAAAGGAATTCAAGACATAAAAAGTATCTCAAAATGTGCCTAAAACATACACAAGCCATCTATACTTCCTAGCAAACAAATCCTTTGTGTCTTCAGCAAAGTCCTTTGTTCCCTCCTCCTACTTCCTGCCAACATCATTTCCTGAAGCATGAGCTCATGAACCAGTCCAACGAGTTTATTAGCATATGAAGCCTAGCTTTTACTTTTATTTATGTCATAAAAATCACTAAAATAGTCATAGCAACAAATTTTTATCATCAAGTCTTGTCTGCCATTGAATTCCACTTGCTAGCTATTTACTTTCAGTTTAGTTCTGCTTTAGGCATTGAGCCTATAGTAGATTTTTCTTTTTCCAAATAAGATTTCAGGGAGTTTGCTGTATGCGGAGAAGTGGTCCTCTTGAATTGAAAACAATCTTGAAGATGCAATTGGAGCTGAAGGATGAAAGATCTGCCAGGTGCTGAAGTGGCATCTTTATCACTAGCAGCTGGAGCTATTTCTTTTCTATTTTTTCGGTATGAGCTCTTTGCACTCCCTGGCTGTCTCGATATTTACAAATGTATTTCGAATTCTTGTGTAGGTGTAGTAAATAAACAGGAGGCATTTTTTGCTGTTTTCTATGGAGATTTTTTTTTTCTTTGAGTCAATAATGGTTTTTTGATGTTTTTATTAATGATTATATTTCTCCTGTTTTATAGTTTTTAAAAATTTTCATTAGCTTTTTATCTGTTTTTATCTTCACTTTTAGGCTACGTTTTAGACGTGCGGCTAAATTTTCATGCTTCTGAAAATTGAGCCGTGCTTCTTCACTGCCTGTTTTAACTTTGTAATTGGCGCACCAAATAATCGCGATCATGGCATGTGAACACCTCCCTCCACTGCCTTTGCTGCTTAAAGTGCGTGTAAACCCTTATATAAACCCAGTGAACCCTCAAGTGATACACAGGGATGAAACAAATCCTTCTACATAATTTGTACCTGTTTATCTGCTGCCATCTCTTTTCTACAGCCATTCAAAGTACACAGATCAAAGGGTATTTCTCAGCTCAAGAAGGCAGGGGGTGGGGTTCTGATGTCACACAGCACAAAGCATAGAGTAGGGAGCTGAGTGTAATCTGAGGCCTGAGTGGAGGAAATGGACACAGTGATGAACCGTCCCTTTATGATAACATTTTGCCCTTTCTGTTTCAGTTTTCTCCCCTTTGTAAAGCTGTATATGTTAGCAGCTGTTATGTAGACAGGCATTCTACACTGTTTGTTTAGGGAAATGTGACCTTGTAGAGAGTTCATACTGTATTGTTGGTTGTAGGGTTTTGTTGTGGGTGGGGAAAACCCGGTGCCAGGCTGTCTGGTGGGGGTGAAGCTGTATATACTGAGCTGTGTTTAATAAAGATTGATTCATTTCACCCTACACGAAGTTCCGACTCCTGGTTTGGGATATCAGGGAAGGATTGGTTTTGAGCTCTAATACCTGCCTTGGCAGAGCACTGGAAGACTTGCAGGACAAGGGGACCATTGGCTCAGACTCATCGCTCCGCACGAGGAAGCCCAGGTGGAACGGTTCCGCCACAGACACTCCCTCTTCTACATAGTCTCTGCCCAGCTGAGGCTGTCAATCACCTGCTGTGCATCCAGGGGAGGGGGGGTGTAGCCAGCCTATGGGATTGTCTGGTGTCAGCATAGACTGACTCATGCAGATGCCAGAGTGAAGAAAGAGGAGACAGAAATCACAGTGCTTTGGATTGAGAAAAGAACACAAAATAGAGGGATATGCTTTGTTACCTTTTGTTTCAGAGGTTTACTACTTTAAGAGGAGTGGTTGAAGGGTGCTTAAACAAAGCATGTTTTTACCCCCCCCCCCCCCCCCACAACCTCAAGTCTAAACGGGCCCTAATACTTTTCATAAACAGCAGTTCAGTTTCTTCGAAATTTCAGGTGAACAGCTGACTGTCAAGCAATGTCAAACAGCTTCTGAGGGCAATGTCGAGACAAAAAGGTTGCAATGACTAAGCACACGCATCTATTGTTCCTCTGTCCAGTGTTGGAGCTGTGATGTTCTTATCACATTGTTTGTGAAGGATTCCTAATAAAGGATTTTATCTGCTACACAGTTTCTTGTGCGACCAACCTTTGTGTCTCAACATTTTATCTGCGATCACGGATTGAGCCAGCACCAACTTGTATGTGGAGGGGCCATACATCTTCGGCACTCACCTGGAGTGGTTCACTTGTCTCCCCAGCTTCTGAGGGCTGATATGCCCAACGGGGCCAGTGGAACCTATGACCAACCTCACTTATAGACCTTGTACATGTGGATGTGAGATGGGAATATTACACTTTCTGCCTTGTACAGAGGTTCTAACCCTTCCACATTATTTTCAAAACTATCATGTTACAGTTTAAGTTGGTTTTGGTCCACAACAGCTTAGTGAGTAGAACTTCTGTCTTTCAACACTGGGGTCCTTAGTATGAATCTTAACCAAGAGACTATCTGCATCTAGGTTGCATGTTTTCCTTGTGCTTACCAAGGTTTCCTCTATGTCAGGGGTGTCAAACTGGTGGCCCTCCAGCTGTTGTAAACTACAAGTCCCATCATGCCTCTGCCTTCGGGAGTCATGCTTGTAACTGTCATTCTTGCAATGCCTCATGAAACTTGTAGTTTGGCAACAGCTGGAGGGCCGCCAGTTTGACACCCATGCTCTAGATCAAGGGTGTCATACTGCGGCCCTTCAGCTGTTGCGGAACTACAAATCCCATGAGGCATTGCAAGGCTTAAAGTTACAAGCATTACTCCCAAAGGCAGAGGCATGATGGGAATTGTAGTTCCTCAACAGCTGGAAGGCCACAGTTTGACACTTGTCTAGATAGTCTGGTTTCCTCCCACACTACAAACGATATGCTGACAGGGCTGTAGCCCCTGTCTATGTTGGCCCTAGTATGCGTATGTAGCATGTGAGTTAGGAACCTTAGATTGCAAGCTCCTTGAGGGCAGTGACTGATGTGAATGTACAATATATGTGTGTAGAGTGGTGCATAAGTTGTCAATGCTATATAAGTACCTGTAATAAAAAAAAAATGGTGGTCAATGGAAAGAATGTTCCTTACATTGGTTGTCAATTGGAAGAATGCTTCTTACATTGGTGGCCAATAGGAATAATGCTTTTTATGAAGATTGGCCCTTGTAAGAGATATCGAAAAAATCATTGGTTACTTATATGCAGTGGCGTCCCAAGGCAGGTGCGGGGGGTGAGGCCTGTACCGGGTGACACCGACCGCACAGGGTGACACTGGACCCGCTCCTCGAAAAGGTAAGTTGTAAAGCAAGCTGACGATCCCCGCAGGATGGATCGGATCCATCCTGCGGGGATCGTCGGCTTTCTTTACAACTTACCTTTTCGTGGAGTGGGTCCGGTGTCACCCCGGATAGGTTGCATGCCGACGATCCCCACAGGATGGATAGGATCTGCGTACTGGGGAGCATAATGGATCAGACTCCAATCCATTATGCTCAATCTGCAGATCCGAACCATCCTGCGAGGATCGTCGGCATGCAACCTATACGGGGTGAGACCGGACTCGCTCCACGAAAAGGTCAAGTTGTAAAGAAAGCCGACGATCCCCGCAGGATGGATTGGATCTGTGGATTGAGCATAACGGATTGGAGTCTGATCCATTATGTTCAATCCGCAGATCCCATCCATTCTGTGGGGATCGTTGGAGGGGGTGTCACCTATACGGCATGCAACCTATACGGAGTGACACCGGACCCGCTCCACGAAAAGGTCAAGTTGTAAAGAAAGCCGACGATCCCCGCAGGATGGATCGGATCTGCGGATTGAGCATAATGGATTGGAGTCCGATCCATTATGTTCAATCCGCAGATCCCATCCATTCTGTGGGGATCGTTGGAGGGGGTGTCACCAAGTGTTACCGCACCGGGTGACACCAACCCTAGGGACGCCTCTGCTTATATGAAAGGCAAAAAATTGCTCTTTGCTCCTCTATAGGAACTCTAGTTGAGAAAAGTTGCATTCGATTTCTATGCATAATGCTTTATAAGGGGCATGTCAATAAAGTAGAGTTTTAAATGATGTTATTACACTAATTATTTGGTAATATTGTGCCAGACCGCAAATTGGGGCCATCAGAGTTGAAAGCACATTGGTTTGAGTTAGCAGATTTTAATAAAAAACTGGAAGACAGTCAGCTTTATAAGTAATTAAACCAAGAGATGTTTATTACCGACCAATTCAGTAGCAAGGAGCCAAAAGACGTCACTCAAAACCGCAACAGTTTTGGCACGTGTAGAGATCTGAAAGTACAGCAATAAGAAATATTTACTGATTTTCTTTTTCTGTGTTATCCACTTTGATCCATTACATTTCAGATCATGTTCTTGTACTGCGCAGGATGCTTCATTGCTTCCATCTCTGCTGTGACAACTGAGAAAATGTGTTTTTAGAATGGAATCTACAGTTCCTGTTAAAAAAACTGGAATAATCTGTAAAGATGAGTGAAAGATGGATAGACCATGGAAGGATTGGGGCAGACATGCTTTTCTTTGTTGAAAATGTTTCATCAGAGCAATGTGGCTCTGTTATGGTCCGCCAGGTGGTGCCTCTGGCTGCCCACTTGACAGACCTACCCAAAGCGTGGAGTCTAAGTCCCGGTCTGTGCTTTCACCAGGGCCCCTGATGGTGGGGATGGACTTAAAACAGACCAGGACCAGGTCACGACCTCTGAGCAGGCCCACCAGTGGCAGGGGGAACCTCCGGGGATGTATTGGTACCGGGAGAGCCAGATGTGAGGAGGACGGCAGGACCTAGCAGGATGGATCGCGAGCAGTGGTCCCGTGGGGTAGGCGAGGTACAGAATCGGCAGGCGGAGAATTGGCAGGTCACACGCAGGGTCAGCAGGATAAGTCAGTCCGTAGAGAGGTCAAACAAGCCGGGGGATCAGGATGGGAGAAGGCAGAGTAGTCAGGAACAATCCGGGTCAAACGCAGGAGAAGGCAGCGTAGCCAGGGTCAATCAGGATCAAAAACACAGGTACAGGACTCAGGAACTCAAATAGACCTTGCGGCGATCAGTGACAGTGCAGGGCATCTTTAAATATCGCACCCTGCACTGTCATTGGCCGCCCAGGACGCGCCCCCGGGCTGTCATTGGCCGCCCGAGGCGCACCCGCGGCTCTCACTGCACATGCGCGGCGTCCTGTCATCCGTGGCTTGCCGGGACCTGGTGCTTGTGTCCCGGCGTGAGCCGTCGCCAGCGTGCATGCGCCGGCCGACAGGACGCCACGATCCCTGACATTCTCACTGCTCTCCTAGATGTGAACGTGTGATGAAGGCGGCCAAGAGGGTTACACTTATAGGTACTGTTATTATTTTATTTTGGTCTTGAGAACGCCCTGTGGGAGGGGCGAAACGCGTTGACGCAATTCCGGTCCACACATCCTACGTCTGACGTCACTTCCGGTGAGTGGAGCGCACGCCGGGCGGTGCGTTCCAGCGGCCATTTTGAGGGATTCAGGCTGGTCTTCTGCTGTTCCTCTGCTCTAACTGGCTTTATTGGTGTGAGAATCCTGGTTTTTGTGGCTGTTTGCTGGCTCTTATCAGGCTGATGTTGGTTTCATAAATGCGCCTTTTACAAGTTGGAAAAATGTGAGTGGCCTGGAGTTTGTCTTTTATCATAACATTTATCTGGCAATATTACACTATATAAGTTTTTTCTCTGATACGGTGGAGTAAACAAGGATACAACGGTGAGGACCTGGGAGAAGATCTAAATCTGGTGGGGCAGGCTATCATTGAGCTGATGCAAAGAGGGTTTAGGATCTCCCAAAAATCCTTAAAGGCTCTTCATTCACCAAAATCTGGTGAGTGTATTTGATGTTGTTGTGCACGGGTGATAGGTGGAAGTCTCCTAAAAGCATTTGGAATCTTCAGCTTTCATCACAAGTGGTTTTGGGGTGTTTTTTCGGAAGATTTTTTGACAGAGATATGCACTAATGAATATGGGACATTTATGTTTTGTGATTTACTAAATTTGCATGGAGGTCTATTTTGCACTGTTTTATTTATAAATATTATTTTATGTTACCCAGTTTCATTGGACAGTGGCTGACTTAGCCAGTAAACTAAATCAGAAAGGTACACTAAGCCAATGTTTCTCAGCCTTTTTACCCCTGAAGAATCCTTGAAATATTTCTCAAGTTCTCAGGGAACTCCTGATACCCCTGATTCTGCCTGCAGCTCATTAGCTATAGATAATTTGAAGCAAGTTTTAAATTAAAGGATAATTAACGTAGCTTATGTAGGGCAGATAATTTTGTTACCAAACACCTACAAAAATACCTTTAGATAATATTCTTGAAATTTATACTATCCGCAGAAAAGAAATGCAGACAGTATAAATTGTTGTGTCCTCTAATATAGGTTATCAATGTAAAAGTGACCCCTTATATTGATGTTTGGGGGTAAATTGCCCCTTACATTAGTGATGCAGTGATCATTGCCCAAGGAACCCCTAGCTACCTCAGGAGGATCAGCAGGATTTCATGGAACCCTAGTTAAGAACTGCTGGGATAAAGTATCAGGTTTGGGCTTCTCCAAGGTAGACAGTAAAAAGTATGGTGTCCTCTAACATTTGTGGTCAGTGTAAAAATGACCCCCTTATCTAAATGGAAAATTAACCCTTACATGTATGGTGAGTGTAGGTGGGAGATCAATCCACTATTGCTTTTTGCCTAAGGAACCCTTAGTAACCTCAGGAGGATCACTAGGGTATCACAGAACCATAGTTGAGTACCACAGGGCTAAAGTATCAGGGCTGAGATCCCCTAAGGTAGACAGTAAAGAGTATGGTGTCCTCTAACATTTGTGGTCAGTGTAAAAGTGAGCCCTTACATTGTAATTTGGTGGAAAATTTGCCTTTACATCAGTGGTCAGTGTAGGTGGGAGATCAATCCACTATTGCTCATTTCCCAAGGAACCCCTAGCAGCCTCAGGAGGATCACTAGGGTTTCACGGTACCATGGTTGAGAACCACTGGGCTAAAGTGTCAGCTTTGGGCTTCCCCAAGGTAGACAGTAAAAAGTATGGCGATCTCTAACATTTGTGGTCAATGTAAAAGTGACCTCTTACATTGGTGTTTAATTGAAAATTGCCCCATTGCATTGGTGGTCAGTGTAGTTGAAGATCGATCCATCATTGCTCATGGAACCCGTAACAGCCTCAGAAAGAATCCTAGTTGAGTGATACTGCTCTATAGGCTTTTATGGCTAATAAAGTTATTAGCAGTCAAGCTTCCTCTGTCTTATTGGGGAGATTTCCCATCACTCATTGTCCAGGAATAGCTACAGGAGTAAAGGGAAATCCTCTGTTAGTTGTCACTGGAACAGGTGTGCCAGTTAGATGAACATCCAAGTAAAGAGATCTCGGCACCCAGTTGTTCGATTCAAATAAAAACGTTTTTATTACATACCCATAAGGGATAAAAGGGATTCAAGACACAAAATAAACTGATGCCTTTCCGCCCTTCTGCTCTTATGGGCCTCAGTTGTTCCCTTTTGTCCCCTATGGGTATGTAATAATATAAGCATCAAACACCTGGGTGCCGACCTCTCTTTCCTTAGATGTTTGTTTCTACAGCTTGTCTGACTGTGGTCTTGGCACACGCAATAGTGTCCCACCCCTCATACAGAGTTATAGGGTTGTGGCACCACATTCTTGTATGATGGATGGTGCAAATTAGAGGATTTATTTTCACCTCTACTGAAAACTGTATTTTTTTTAAATTCTCACCACTGTCTGTCTCGGAGACAGTGGTCTCACTAGTCTAACAATGATCTAACTATTGGAGAAAATGACCACAATAAAAACACAATACGTTTATAATCATTCCTGACTCTATCCATGTCAGGGCAGGAGCTGTGGAATGGACAGGCAGGCCTGATGGCTGGGTCACGCACCGACTGACGACAACCACCACCCACAGACCGGAGTCCCTCAGGGCGCGGAGTCTAAGCCCCAGGCTGCCCTTCACCAGGGCCCCTGATGGTGGGGATGGACTTGACGCAGCCAGGGACCAGGTTGCGGCCCCCGAGAAACCCCAGCTGCGGTAATGGCCGCTGCCAATGGCGTATAGCTGGTAGGAACCAGATAAGAACGATAGCGTAGTCGGACAGGCCGGGTCGATAACAGCGGGACAGACAGTACAGAATGGTAGACAAGAATACACAGGTCACAAGCCGGGTTCATCAACGGGAGGTCAGATAAAGGGATAAGGCTGAGAATAGTCTAGACAAAGCTGAGTCAGTTTCCAGGAGAGCCACGAGAGTAGAATAAGAGCTTGCAACAACACTATCATACAGTACACGAATGCGAAGAGCACGTGCAGACAACAGGCTTAAATGTAATCAACCACACCCCTCTGGGGGATGGACCGCAGAGGCCTGAACGCATAAAAAGGCTCCCACCATGCTTTGCAGAAACCCAAGATGGATGCCAGCACATGGAGCAGCATAACTTCTGGGAAAAGGTAGGACCTTGACAATCCAAAAGACATTGGCTATACTATCTACAGAAAAAAACTTTTGGATAGTGTATGTAAGGGTAAAAATCCCTGTTGTTGCTTTTTCTTCCTGTTTGTGTTGTGTTGGTGGGATTTCTCTTTACCTCCTGTCCTGGAAACAGAACAGAAAATTAGAGCAATTTTCTGCAAAGTGAGAGGACATTTCATCTTAGACAGTTGTCACCAGAACAGGTGTCTCTATCGAAAGATTTCTCCTTCTACTCCTTTTCTGGTGGCAACTGTAGTATAGATTTGCCATCACATTTTTCCCACTCAGCCTTTCCAAACCTTTTTTCCCTGACCAAAAAAAAAAAAAAAAAAAAAATGTTCAGGTCTCAGAGAATCCTGCTGCTACAATTAATTCTTTGGGGATCAGTGGGAAGAATGCCCCCTTAGTGTGGTGGTCAGAATGCTACTCTTACAAACAACTAAAAAGATCAATGATGTCATGCCACTGGCTCTGCCAGGTGGTTTTGGATCCCAAACTATGTAGGACCCAGCAAATAGGAGGTTAACAAGCCACAGCTCAAGGAACTCCTTGAGTTCTGTCCATCATATGACAAACTCTGCTTATTTTTGTTGGGTAGAGTTTTGACCGAGTTGGGCTTGGCGTGTTACAAAGCCGATTGTCTTTGAGCTGCAGTCTGTGTCCTTCGTAGTCTTCCAGTCTCGGTCCTTCAGTGTTACCAGCCACAGCTCAAGGAACCCCTAGCAACCTCTGGAAGAACCCTAGGGTTGTACAGAACCCTGGTTGTGAATGGCTGTTCTAACTCACTATTACTTTATCCAAAACCAAAAATGTTTAGGTAGAATGGAGAAGAGTTTCATTTTAAGTTCTATCCATCGTATAACAAACTCTGCTTATCTCTGTTGGGTGGAGTTTTGGCACAGTAGGACTTGGCTTGTTACAAAGATGATTGTTGTTGTGCTGCAGTCTGTGCTCAATATTGTCTACCAGTCTTGGACCTTCAGTGTCACCAGTCACAGGTCAAGGAACCCCTAGTAACCTCTGGAAGAATCCTAGGGTTACACAGAACCCTGGTTGTGAATGGCTGTTCTAATTCGCCAATACCGTATCCAAAACAAAAAAAATCTTTAGGTAGAACGGAATACAAGTTCATTTTAAATTCTATTCATTTGATAACAAATTCTGCTTATTTCTGTTGGGTGGAGTTTTGGCTGAGTAGAACTTGGCTTGTTATATTGCGCCGCAGCCTGTGCCCATCATTATCTACCAGTCTGTGGCCTCTAATTTCTAGCAGTGTTTTCCAGAATGTGTTCATTAATGTTACTGGAACAGGCATCCCCAATTAAATATTTCTCCTTCTACTCATTTTCTGGTGGCAACTGTGGTCTAGAACCTTGGTTGTGAATGCCAATTCTAACTAATCATTACTCTATCCAAAACCAAAAAAGATTTCAGAAGAACGGAGTACAAGTTCATTTTAGTTTCTGTCCATCACATGACAAGCTCTGCTTTTTTTTGTTGGGTGGAGTGCTGGCTTAGTTGGTCTTGGCTTGTTACAAAGCTGACTGTTGCTCTGCCATAGTCTGTGTCCATCATTGTCTACCAGTCTGTGTCCTCCAGTATCCATCAGTGGTTTCCAGTATGTATTCATCAATGTCCACCTCTCTCCTTCAATGTCTGTGGATCAGTCTGCTAGTTTTAATACCCTCTGCAGGTCTATGGCCTTGTGTATATTCATGGTCATTCCAACTACCGGCTGAACCATACTATCGTCATAATTTGAAGAAGGGTATACACACTCCAGCCACTTTATTAGATACACCTGTTCAATTGCTTGGTAACACATATTGCTAATCAGCCAATCACATAGCAGCAACTCAATGTATTTAGGCATGTAGATGTGGTGAAGACCACTTAAGTTCAAACCGAGCATCAGAATGGGGAAGAAAGTGGATTTAAGTGACTTTGAACGTGGCATGGTTGTTGGTGTAGGAAGAGCTGGTTTGAGTATTTCAAATACTGCTGATCTACTGGGATTTTCATGCACAACCATCTCTAGGGTTACAGAGAATTGTCCAAAAAGAGAAAATATCCAGTGAGCAATCGTGTGGATGAAAATGCCTTGTTGATGTCATAGGTCAGAGGAAAATGGTTGCTGCGACATTCAGTTGGTAGGGACCAGGGGCGGACTGACAACTCATGGGGCCCCCCGGGCAATAGGGGATCATGGGGCCCCTGTGTCCTTGCCCAAATTAAAAAAAAGCCTATGAAAAAGGTACCAGGGGCATCTCACGGGGCCCCCTACTGACCCCGGGCCCTCGGGCAGTGCCCGAGTTTCCAAATGGTCAGTCCGCCCCTGATAGGGACAGAATTTGGCGTGAACAACATGAAAGCATGGATCTATCCTGCCTTTTATCAATGGTTCAGGCTGGCGGTGGTGGTGGTGTAATGGTGTGGGGGGATATTTTCTTGGTACTATCAAGGTGTACTTAATGAAGTGGCCGGTGAGTGT
This sequence comes from Staurois parvus, assembly GCF_062004578.1. Classification (NCBI taxonomy): domain Eukaryota; kingdom Metazoa; phylum Chordata; class Amphibia; order Anura; family Ranidae; genus Staurois; species Staurois parvus. The sequence goes on along the minus strand of NW_028318044.1, from coordinate 689,808 downwards.
ATGTCATCCCTTACCTGTTCCTTTTTTCCCCCATAATACATTTTTATCGGAAAAAAATAATGTTTTTCCAGCATCACAAGTTACATTACAGAAATGTACAGTTGAAAAGAGAACAAATGTGAACATAAAATTTAGAAAACAAAACTAGTCATAGGACCACTGGTCCTAAGCAGAAATTACACAGGTTCCATAGCTAAAGTAGGAAGGCTTTGCACATCAAATCTGTCAACCTAAGACCTAAATAGGTACAGAACCCAATTATTGAGGCCATTGTAAAAGTAAACCTATCACAAAGATAGATCCCTGCTACCCAGGAAGACCACTCATGATGTCTTAACCAATAATGGGTACAAGGGACACTATCATCTTGCAATCATCGCTCCATAGAAACCTAGCTAGCAAATGCTGCAGAACGAAATGAAAACGAGAAGCGCACCAACCTTGCGCATTACCTCAATAACCAAAATGTATTAATTATAAAAATATACTCACAAACAGCTAATAAAATCAGGCATGTAAGTCCTCAAAGGGACTTGAAGACAGCGCGAATCCCATCAAGGGGATGGATATTCATTTTGAAGGATGTCCCTTCTTCATCAGAGCTAGCTCTGATGAAGAAGGGACACCCTTCGAAATGCATCAGTTGTACTGAATATCCATCCCCTTGATGGGATTTGCGCTGTCTTCAAGTCCCTTTGAGGACTTACATGCCTGATTTTATTTGCTGTTTGTGAGTATATTTTTATAATTAATACATTTTGGTTATTGAGGTAATGCGCAAGGTTGGTGCGCTTCTCGTTTTCATTTCGTTCTGCAGTATTGGTCGGGCTTCCCCAGCCTTGTTTGGAGCTGCACAACCCTACATGCATTGGTGGTCGATTTTTCCAGGTCTGGTTCCATCCATTCGCCACCTGTCTGGGTCTTAGAGCGCAGGAAAATTCGTTTTTGATTTACTAGCTAGCAAATGGACCCCATAAAAAACAAAAGGGGGTTGGGGATGGGAAAGTAAAAAGAACCCTTGCCTATTATTATTACTCATTTAGTACATACAGTTGCAAGAAAAAGTATGTGAACCCCTTGGGATTACGTGGAGTTTTGCATGAATTGGGCATAAAATGTGCTCTGAACGTCATCTAAGTCACAACAATAGAAGAACACAGTCTGCTGAACATATTACTACACAAACATTAGATGTTGCCATGGTTTAATTGCACATAACATGTAAACATTCACAGTGCAGGGAGGAAAAAGTATGTGAACCTTTGGACTTAATAACTGGTTGACCCTCCTTTGGCAGCAATAACCTCAACCAAACGTTTCCTGTAGTTGCAGATCAGACCTGCACAACGATCTGGAGTAATTCTGGACCACTCCTCTTCACAAAACTGTTTCAGTGTAGCAATATTCTTGGGATGTCTGGTGTGAATCGCTCTCTTAAGGTCATGCCACAGCATTTCAATCGGGTTGAGGTCAGGACTCTGACTGGGCCACTCCAGAAGGCATATTCTGTGCTGTTGCAGCCATTGTTTTGTTGAATTATTTGTATGCTTTGGGTCATTGTCCTGTTGCATCACCCATCCTCTGCGGAGCTTCAGTTGGCGGACAGATGGTCGTACGTTTTCCTGCAAAATGTCTTGATAAACTCTGGAATTCATTTTCCCATCAATGACAACAATCCGTCCAGGCCCTGAGGCAGCAAAGCAGCCCCAAACTATGATGCTCCCTCCGCCATGTTTCACAGTGGGGATGAGGTTTGATGTTGGTGTGCTGTGCCTTTTTTTCTCCACACATAGTGTTGTGTGTTCTTCCCAAACAACTCAATCTTGGTTTCATCTGTCCACAGTATATTTTGCCAGTAGTGCTGTGGAACATCCAGGTGCTCTTTTGCAAACTTCAAACGTGCTGCAATCTTCTTTTTGGACAGCAATGGCTTCCTCCGTGGTGTCCTCCCATGTACTCCATTCTTGTTTAATGTTTTCCTTATTGTAGATGTGTCAACAAAAATGTTAGCATGTGCCAGAGATTTCTGTAGGTCTTTAGCTGACACTCTGGGATTCTTCTTTACCTCATGCAGCATTCTGCACTGTGCTCTTGCAGTCATTTTTACAGGACGACCACGCCTAGGGAGAGTAGCAACAGTGCTAAACTTTCTCCATTTGTAGACAGTCGGTCTTACCGTGGACACATGAACATCAAGGCTTTTGGAGATACTTTTGTAACCCTTTCCAGCTTCATGCAAGTCAACAATTCTTGATCGTAGGTCTTCTGAGAGCTCTTTTCTGCGAGGCATGGTTCACATCAGACAGTGCTTCTTGAAACCAGTAAACCCAAAACAGGTGTGTGTTTAAGGGCAGGACAGCTGTCAGCAACACATCCAATATCATCACACTGATTGGAGTCAAGGTTGGCTCACTCCTGGCTCCAATTAGCTCTGGGAGACGTCATTAAGCTAGGGCCTCACATACTTTTTCCTCCCTGCACTGTGAATGTTTACATGTTATGTGCAATTAAACCATGGCAACATCTAATGTTTGTGTAGTATTATGTTCAGCAGACTGTTTTCTTCTATTGTTGTTGACTTAGATGACGTTCAGAGCACATTTTATGCCCAATTCATGCAAAACTCCACGTAATCCCAAGGGGTTCACATACTTTTTCTTGCAACTGTATATGTGTAGCAGAACATTGCAAGATGCTTGTTTTGTTTGTAAGATTCTTTAGCAATTCTTGCAAGTATGGAGGAAATGATTCTTGAATTTCTCACAATCTTCGGCATGATGTAGACCAATGGCAAGCTGTCCATTTCCTGCTCTATCATATATTGTTCTTTGCTGTCACAGTGATTGATCCTGTGCCAGCATTGGACAGATTACCCTCTATAAATCTTGGAATGGGGGTGTCTCGGTTTGTCCCTATTAGCCTGTACTTGTGTGCAGTTATGGATTATTTTCGTTAAATAATGACCCTTGTGGCAACATAGCTACAAACGAAGACTGATTGGCTAATCACTGTTCACCTTATTTTATAATATGTTTTTAAGTGCATTTTCTATGTTATTAAAGCTGAGCCCCCAGGTACGTTTATTTCATAGTATTATTGGTCAAGGCTCGGGGACACAGGCCCGACCACAACATAAACCCCCCCACAGGCAATAAAAAAAATACTGTAAATACAAAAAGAAAAAAGATCACACAGCTATATCACTACAGGTGTCTTTTTCATCCCCAGGAACAAAAGAAATGTGGACTTTTTCCATGGCGCACCCTATGCATTTAAAGTGTATCTAAACCCAAAACCAAAAATGTAATATATTGCATATTAGAGTCCTTGGTGTGATGGCTGAATTCTTTTTTAAAAATCAGTTTTAAATCAGTTGTCCTAATTTTACAGTGTTAGAACTGATAAGAAAAATAATGAAAGAATTACCGTAATTTACACAACATTTATAGACAATAATAACCAAAATAACTTACCACTAACTACTCTGTAGTTATTGTATGACTATTCAGTAACCAGACATTTTTGTACTGTGGTTGCCACTGTTGTGCTTCACAAAAAAATTCCAGGGCGTGGAGGATTGGTTAAATTCCATGGGAAAATAAATCATTTGGGTACATAAATAGGCATAGCAATGTTCTAAAAACAACCAAGCTCAAAATACGAATTTTGAGGGCAACCTAACAAAAATAACAGGACACTAGTGAATCATAACCCATTGTAAATACTATATATATATATATATATATATATATATATATATATATACACACACACACAGTCAGGTCCATAAATATTGGGACATCGACACAATTCTAACATTGAGGGCAAATCAAATGTTAGAATTGTGTCGATGTCCCAATATTTATGGACCTGACTGTATATACTCACACACACTATATTGCCAGAAGTATTCAGAAGTATTGGAGCACCCTTCCAAATCATTGGATTCGGCTGTTCCAATCCCCTCCATGGTCACAGGTGTATACAATCAAGCCCCTAGGCATGCAGACTGCTTCTACAAACATTGGTGAAAGAATGGGTCGCTCTCAGGAGCTCAGTGACTCCAAGCGTGGTCCCGTGATAGGTGGTCACCTGTGCAATAAGTCCATCTGTGACATTTCCTTGTTACTAAATATTCCACGCTGAACTGTTAGTGGGATTATAACAAAGTGGAAGCAACTGGGAACAACAGCAACTCAGCCACCAAGTGGTAAGCCATGTAAAGTGACAGAGTAGGGACGAATCACGCTTCTCTGTCTGGCAATACCTGTTTCAACATGACTGCGCACCAGTGCACACAAAAGGGATGAGCGAGTTTGGGGTGGAGGCACTTGACTGACCTGCACAGAGTCCTGACCTCAACCCGATAAATCACCTTTGGGATGAATTAGAGTGCAGACTGTGAGCCAGGCCTCCTCCCCCGACATCAGTGCCTGACCTCACAAATGTGCTTCTGGAAGAATGGTCCAACCTTCCCATAGACACCCTCCTAAAATTTGTGGACGGCCTTCTCAGAAGAGTTGAAGCTGTTATAAGGGCGGGGCCAACTCAATATTGAACCCTACAGACTAAGACTGGGATGCCATTAAAGTTCAGGTGCGTGTAAAGGCAGGCCGACCAATACTTTTGGCAATATAGTATGTATGTATGTATGTATATATATATATATATATATATATATATACACACATATACATATATACACACACACACACACACACACACATTTTTTTTTTCTTAGCTTAGTGAATGAGGTGAAGCTCTGGTGACTTTCATCATCCAATTGTGTGCCTAAGAACGATACTTTTTTAAAGATTTTTCCTGCACATAGGTATTGTTTGCAAAGTGAAATTTCACCTCATTCACTAAGCTAAAGGGAAATTTCCTTGTAAAGTGAACAGCCTATTTGCCTTTAGTGAATTGACCCATAGTCTTTTGGACTGGTTATAAATTTTGTTTATGAAGATGGCTTCCAGTGATATTTGCCCTCTGACCCCAAATCCCTATAAGTCCAGTAGTGAAGTAAGATTGGATAATGGAACCAGATCCATAGTGGGAGGCATAGAGATCTGACACTCCTGAAAGTGCTGAATACTGAAGATTATACCTGAAGGTGCATTGCTGGAACAGATAGAAGGTAGGAGACTCAGGCTGCCAGAGAAGTCGATATGACACTGTTTTGTTACAGGGAAAAGCTACATATTTAGGATTTTTTTCTTTAAAGCAGCTAACAATGTTGCTTTCATGGCCCTGTCCCTATCTGCCCATATTTAACTTTCTCTCTTCCCCTACCCTTCCATTCTGCCTCTGGTAGTATGAAAGCAAAATCTTGTGTAAGCTCAAAAACGCTTTAATTTAGGGGCTTAGATGTGGCAGAGGACACTCTCTCCACCCAATGTGGCAACACTAGGTCATTCACCAAGCACCAGCTACCATATAAAAGGAAGAGGAGTGAGTCAGATGCTCCTCTATACCCAAAAGAACCATGAATTTTCTTGAGTATAGGGTGCGGTCATCCACAAAATTCAGAGTGGTTTGGTGACCTTGTGGTTGGGTGGTGGTTGTTGTGGCAGGTTGGGGTGTCCCCCGAAAAAAAGAGGGAGGCAAGAGAGCCCTTATACTATAGTTAGTTGGTTGACTCAGGCTTTGCATTTTCTTCTACCCCGTCTACCAAATGGGGAAGTGAAAGAGTGGAGGAAAGGTGAATGAATTCCACGGTCAGGGGTCAGGCTCAGAGACCAGTAGCTATAGCAGTAGAGAGCAGGGACGGACTGACCATTTGGAAACTCGGGCACTGTCCAAGGGCCCGGGGTCAGTAGGGGGCCCCATGAGATGCCCCTGGTACCTTTTTCATAGGCTTTTTTGAGTTTGGGCAAGGCACAGGGGCCCCATGATCCCCTATTGCCCGGGTGCCCCATGAGTTGTCAGTCCGCCCCTGGTAGAGAGACTCCCACCGACCAGCAAGGGAGGTATACAAGCAGGTCACCTGGCGGACCATGCAGGCTCACCCAAGTTGCAGGGTTTAAGTACTAACCAGTATTGACCAGAGCTCCTGATGGTGGAGATGGGTTTTGCTGTGTGTTAGTACCAGGTCACAGTCCTCTGGATCGCCCCATCAAGTGAGCAAGCCGGGGTCCAGAAGCAGATATAGCAGGTAAGGATCAAACAGAAGAGTAGCCAGTAAACAAGCCAAAGGTCTGTAATAATTGATCGTGGGTTGGGATCAGTCAGAAGCGTAGTCAAGGAACAAGCCAAAGTAATGAGTGGTAACAATGATATGAACGGCAGTAAGAGAGACAAGATCGAGGTATTGGCTGGAGACAGCACAATAATCTGGCAAACAGGAAGTGCAAATGCATGGCTTTAATAGGATGTTCATGTCAGGAGAAAAAAGGTTCAAGACAAACAAGATTCAAAGGCAGGATCATTCAAGGAATTGTCCAGGGAGCTGTCCAGCATCCCACATGGCTCAGCAAGGGACATCACAACATACAGCAGAGGTTGCAAGTTCGGAGCTGGGTCCTGACATTGAGTATGAGCTTATGGGTAAGGGGGTGGTAAAATAAATCGTTCACCTCGCCCCACAAGATTACGTACAACTGTTTTTGTTTTACAACTTTTTTTTTCTATTTAAATAGATGTTCCTTTGCAATGATTTAAAGGATTCGAGTCCTTATATTTGTCTTGTTAGACCTTTCTTTCCACTCCTTATAAAAATAAGTCAGATGCTCAGCTGTGGACAAATTGTGGTTGTCAATCTTCCAGCTCTACGCCTCTTCTGATTACAATCTATGAGGAACATAGTCCTATTGATCTAGGTCAAGCCATAGTTTATGATACTGATTATTTGCCTTGACAGAATGCCATGTTGTTTTATTAAAACATACTGCCGCCCAAAGGCAATGTCTTCCCTAGATCACCGCTAATATGATAAACCTGTGTGTGCAATAATGATTTTATTAAAAACCTACTTAATCTCCCTTCAATATAAAAGGCAGAATACCTTTTCCAGTTGGGCCTCAACAAGTGTTGTTAAATTAAAGTTGACCTTTTTACTTCATTGTGAGCTTGCTGCCATTTTGCGAAGCTTATTATCCGGCTTATCCAACCTATCGATGCGCTCCTCCGGGGTATGTGGCAAACTGGACTCTGACGTGCCTCAGTGATGTGGAGGGCCTAATGAATCTGTCCATTTATATATTGATTTTGTGCTGTTTATTGTGCTTGACAACTATCTAGAAATGTATAATATACCTTTTTTTTTTTTTAAAGAAAAGGGCACTTATTCTCTTCCCTGACCTACAGAAT